>NC_091072.1:92834393-93137424 GCF_032405125.1 Capricornis sumatraensis
TCTTTTGCATCTCCTGCACTGGCAGGTGTCTTCTTTACCACTAGCACCACCTGGGAAGCCCTATAGAAATCTTATTTGTCCTTAAAACACAAATAAACCATTCCCTAACTAAAAAAGCTGCACAGTGCACTTGAGAGCATACTGGAATACGAATCAGTATTGGATGCTAGTTCGATGCTAGTTCAGCAACCACAAGGTCATTTAACTTATGAGCTGTATATTTTTTATTAGTAAAATGAGACATTTGAAATGAATCAATGCTGCTCCACACAAACTATCCCATGGAGAGGTAAGCTATCTAAATTTTTCTGCAGTTTCCAAGAATGAAAAAGAAAAGAAAAGGAGAGTAGAGAGCGTGGAGGAAAAGTGAATATGAGATGATAAAAATTTACCTCTGTAGAACTTGAACATGCAGATGAATAAGACTGAAAAAACAATTGTTAAGGTCATTTTGGCTCCCCAGGTACTATAATTTTCTCTAGGCCATATTGATAACTGCCTTATTTGAATTTCAATATCATTTCCTGTCTGTATGATTTATAGTACTTAATCATTTAAAATAATCTGTTTCTTGTATATATTTACATCTGTAGAGAGAACAAAGCTTTTAACATAAAGATCCTTTAGCTATTGAGAATAAATTCAAAACACTTAAAGTAATAATCAGGGTTAAAGAGAATAGAATATACTTTCACATTAGAAGCAGAATTGTGTCCTCCCAAATTTCATCTGTTGAAGTTTTAAACCCTAGTAATTCAGAATGTGACCAAATTTGGAAATAGGGCTTTTAAATAATTGAGTTAAAATGAAGTCATTCAAGTGGGCCCTAATCCAGTATGACTGGTGCTCTTATGAGAAAAGGAAATTAGGACACAGACACACACGCGCAGGCAAGGCCATGTGAAGACAGCCATCCACAGGTCAAAGAGAGAGACTGCAAAGGACACCAGCCCTTCCGACACCCGGGTCTCAGACTTCTGGCCTCCAGGACAGTGAGACAATACACTTCTGTTGTTTAAACCACCATCTGTGGTACTTTGTTACGGCAACACTAGCCAACTTCGGTGTGGATCACAATAAACTGTGGAAAATTCTGAAAGAGATGGGAATACCAGACCACCTGACCTGCCTCTTGAGAAACCTATATGCAGGTCAGGAAGCAACAGTTAGAACTGGATATGGAACAACAGACTGGTTCCAAATAGGAAAAGGAGTACGTCAAGGCTGTATATTGTCACCCTGCTTATTTAACTTCTATGCAGAGTACATCATAAGAAATGCTGGTCTGGAAGAAGCACAAGCCGGAATCAAGATTGCCGGGAGAAATAACCATAACCTCAGATATGCAGATGACACCACCCTTATGGCAGAAAGTGAAGAGGAACTAAAAAGCCTCTTGATGAAAGTGAAAGAGGAGAGTGAAAAAGTTGG
Source organism: Capricornis sumatraensis (assembly GCF_032405125.1). Lineage (NCBI taxonomy): Eukaryota > Metazoa > Chordata > Mammalia > Artiodactyla > Bovidae > Capricornis > Capricornis sumatraensis. The sequence goes on from NC_091072.1 coordinate 92,835,825, forward strand.
CTTAAAGCTCAACATTCAGAAAACGAAGATCATGGCATCTGGTCCCATCACTTCATGGCAAATAGATGGGGAAACAGTGGAAACAGTGTCAGACTCTATTTTTTGGGGCTCCAAAATCACTGTGGATGGTGATTGAAGCCATGAAATTAAAAGACGCTTACTCCTTGGAAGAAAAGTTATGACCAACCTAGATAGCATATTCAAAAGCAGAGACATTACTTTGCCAAAAAAGGTCCGTCTAGTCAAGGCTATGGTTTTTCCAGTGGTCATGTATGGATGTGAGAGTTGGACTGTGAAGAAGGCTGAGCACCGAAGAATTGATGCTTTTGAACTGTGGTGTTGGAGAAGACTCCTGAGGGTCCCTTGGACTGTAAGGAGATCCAACCAGTCCATTCTGAAGGAGATCAACCCTGGGATTTCTTTGGAAGGACTGATGCTAAAGGTGAAACTCCAGTACCTTGGCCACCTCATGTGAAGAGTTGACTCATTGGAAAAGACTCTGATGCTGGGAGGGATTGGGGGCAGGAGGAGAAGGGGACGACAGAGGATGAGATGGCTGGATGGCATCACCGACTCAATGGACATGAGTTTGAGTGAACTCTGGGAGTTGGTGACGGACAGGGAGGCCTGACATGCTGAGATTCATGGAGCTGCAAAGAGTCGGACATGACTGAACAACTGAACAGAACCAAACTGAAGCCAACTTCTACATCCCATTTCTTCTTCTGTCAGCCATTTAGCAACCTGAGATTTCCAATAAAAGCCCCAAACCTAGAAATTAGCTGGAAATAAAAATGTCTACAGATTTTATACACTTTAACCCATTTCAGGTACAAAATATATTTGATTTACATATTCTTCCTTAGTATTTTTAACCATTTTCTGCCAAAGTGTTTTATTGCATTGTGATCATTGGGCAGCTGCTTCTTCACATGAGCAGAGACCACCAGTAAGCACAGCAGAAGATGATAATCAATGGGCTCTTTGTCTTTTTATGTCACTGTGGGAGGATGATTCCAGTGGTTCTGCTTGGTCCTTTGACACTGACACTGTATACATACTTGTCATATGCTCTCTGGAGCATGAGGTAGACTTGGAGGGGGTAGTAAAGTTTATGGCTCTACATCAGTTTTACATATAATATTTGTTCTCTTATTTTCCCTAGAAATTTTCTTTTCTGTCCTAGGTTGTAATGAGAAAAAGAATGACAGAATTTTGTGGCTAGCAGATTAGTGATAGACACAATAATTGACAGATCCTAAAATTTTAGAGAGACAACAAGAGAAATTCAAATAAGAGCAATCCATGGTTGACTTGTATAGACTCTAGACATATCAATGGCCTCTGAGAAGGTCAACTGCAGATGATGAAAAAAAGAGGATCAACCTCTACACTTTACAGAATTCTATAGGAGTTCCTTAAAGGGACAAGCTATATAGTTCATTAGAACCTACCTGTATTGTTGTTTTATAATAGCTTTAGTTATTAAAAACATTTTAAAATTTGAGTAATATTAAGTGATAGCTACAAGTCATAAAATAATCATTTAATTTTCTGTTTAGAAAGACATGAGTATTATTATTATATATAATTCTGTTTAGTAAGACATGTGAGTATAATAATTATATATAATTATTTGATAGAATTATATTTTAAAAATCACTAGTTAATAATCTCAGGTTTAAAATAGATGTTTTAGTTGTCTAAGCAATAAGTTAATCCAAAGCCCTTCATTTCTTAGATATCACTGTACGCAAACAGAAGAAGCAACACAAAATTGGAAGAGAAAAACCTAAATTAAGAATAAAGAGATCATGGAGAAAAAGATCTGATTTCCAATCTTAAGTTTACTCCTTGTTTCTACAAAATTCTGAAATAAGTCATTAAGATTTAAAAAGTCAGTTATGTTTTCCATTTGTAAAGACAGTATCTGATACTCACCTATTGAGTGTGAGATCACCTACAAGGATGTATTATACAACACAAGGAATATAACAAATATGCTGTAATAACTGCAAATAAAGTATAACCTTTAAAAATTGTATAAATTTTTAAAGTAATAATACCTGCAACTCCATACAGTTCTTTAGAACAAAATTAATAATGTATGAAGCACAGGAAAATATTATAGGAATGAATTTTCCTTGAGAATTTTAGGATTACACAATTCAGTAATTAAGCTGAGTATAGGAACTAATCTTCATTAAGAATCTTAAATTCATCCATCATTTCACTTTAAAAAATTTAGCATTTCTAGTTGGAGAAATTAAAACTCAAGGAAAACTTTCAAGGGGAAAATGGATGATAAAACCATTGATCCTTTTTTCCATTCATCCACTAAACATATTTATTGAGCACTGACCATGTACAGGTATTGGTCTAGGCGCTGGGATACAGCAGAGACGAAGAGAGACAAAGTTCTTGCTCTCATAGTGCTCATATTCTGGTAAATAGAGTCAGATAGCAAACAACTACACAAGTTAGATGATTTTTCATAGAGGCCGAAATAAAGTGTCTTCTGCAGTAAAATCTAGTGGGTGTGGGGTAGAGTTTAGGGGTGAGGTTGGGGGGAACTATTTTAAATAAAGTGGTCAGACCTAGAGACTGTTATACTGCATGAAATAAGTCAGACAGAGAAGAAATTTCAAATGATATTCCTTATATGTGGAATCTAAAAAGAAATGATACAGGTGAACTTACTTACAAAGCAGAAAGGGACTCACGGACTTAGAGAACAAACGTGATTGCCAGGGATGGGGAAAGATGAGGGGAAGGGATTGTTGGAGAGTTTGGGATGGACATGAACACACTGCTATATTTAAAATGGATAACCAGCAAGGTCCTACTCTATTATACAAGGAACTCTGCTTAGTATTATGTGGCAGCCTGGATGGGAGAGGAGTTTAGGGGAGAATGGATACATGTATATGTATGGCTGAATTCCTTCACTGTTCACCTGAAACTATCACAACATTGTTAATAGGCTATACCCCAATACAAAATAAAAAGCTTTTTTAAAAAGAAAGTAAAGTAATAAATAAAGTGGTCATAGATATGCTTTAGAAGGATAGGACATTTCTGCTGACACCTAAAGAACAACAAAGAGCCCACAAACAATGAAGGTGCAAAATGGAATCTTTAATAGAGATTCCAAAGGGAAGGGCCAATGCAAAAACCAAGCTTGGCATGAAGAAGAAGAAGGAGAAGGAGGGGGAGAAAAAGAGGAATGGGAGAAGAAGACTGTATCTAGAAAGAAGTGAATAAAAGCGAGAACAACAAGAGAGGAAATCAGAGTAGATGAGAGCCAGGTCACAACTTTAAAAGCCATTATAAGAAACTGTGATTTTTGAAGAAACAATGATAAATCTTCTGCAGTTTAAAAGAACAAATTAAAATCTGATTTAAATTATTTAAATCCTCACCCTGCTATGTGAGGGCTTTCCTGGTAGCTCAGCTGGTAAAGAATCCATGTGCAATGCAGGAGACCCCAGTTCAATCCCTGGGTCAGGAAGATCCCCTGGAGAAGGGATAGGCTACCCACTCCAGTATTCTCGGGCTTCTCTGGTGGCTCAGATGGTGAAGAATCCTCCTTTACCTCCTTTATCGAACCCGGGAGACCTGGGTTCAATCCTGGCTTGGGAAGATCCCCTGGAGGAGGGCATGGCCACTCATTCCAGTATTCTTGCCTTGAGAATCCCATGGACAGAGGAGCCTGGCGGGCTACAGTCCATGGGGTTGGAAAGAGTTGGACACGACTGAGCGACTAAGCACACCTATGTGAAGAATTAATGACAAGGGAAAAACAACCAAAGCAGAGAATCCACCTAGCACCCAGATCTTGGTTTTTAATACCATTCTCTAATAAAAGGAACTAGGACCCCTTGGAGAAATGGCTGATTCTATGACTGGGGCAGAAAATGTATAAGATAAGCCAGGAACCTCAAGTAGTGCCAAAGAGGAAGGAAGGGCTCGAAAATAAACAAGCAAAGAAACAAAAAGCCCTACATTAATGGAGATATTTAAAAGGGATATAGAAGCCATCTGAAAGGCTCCCAATAGCCAAAATTGGAACAAAAGTGAGCAACAAAATAACCCAAAGTATAAAATAAATATCCATGAGTCTATATTGATATAAACAAGTGATTAAAAAATTAGAAAAAAAAAAGGCACAAATCTCACTTGTAGGAAAATTCCAAATAATTTACCCATCAAGATGGGAAGCATAACTCTCTACTCTTTAACTGTGAGCTGTGCATAATGTCTTCCTTCCAAAGGGGACAATATGAGAAGGGGGAAAAAAGAGTAACTTCACATGGGGAGAAAACCCCATAAATACTCCTCAGCCAAGTGACCAAGTTCAGTATAAAAAAAACAGTGTCATGTTGACAGTATGCACCCTTGAAATGAGGTGATAAAACTCTCTCTTCACCTCTGTGATCTTTCCCTAAACCCATAACTTCCATATAATCATTAGAAATGGAGACAGGAATGGCAACCTATTCCAGTATTCTTGCCTGTAGAATTCCATGGACAGAGGAGTCTGGTGGGCTACAGTTCATGGGATCGCAAAGTGCTGGACATGACTGAGTGACTAACACAACAACACAATCATTAGGAAAACGTAAGAAAAACAAATCCTAACAGAGAGGCAGTCTACAAAAGACCTGACCAATAGTCCTTAAAATTATAAAAGTCACCATATGACCCAGCAATCCCACTACTGGACATATACCCCGAGAAAACCACAATTCTAAAAGACACGTGTACTCCAGTGTTCACTGCAGCACTATTTACAATAGCTAGGACATGGAAGCAACCTAGATGTTCATTAAAAGGTGAATGCATAAGGAAGATGTGGCATAACTATACAATAGAGTATTGCTCAGCCATAAAAAGTATAAATTTGAGGCAGTTGTAGTGAGGTGGATGAACCTAGAGCCTGAATGTACAGAGTGAAGTGAGAAAGAGAGAAACAAATATCAGCTATTAATGCATATATATATGGAATCTAGAAAAACAGTACTGATGAATCTATTTGCAGGGAAGGAATGGAGGTACCCCATGGAGGAAGGAGAGGGTAGAACAAATTCAGAAAATAGCATTGACATATGTACACTATCGTATAAAATAGATAGCTAGTGGGAAGCTGCTACATAACAGACAGCCCAGCTTGGCACTCTGGGATGATCTAGAGGGCTGGGAAGAAGTCGGAGAGGGAGGCTCAAGAGGAAGGAGATATATATAATTATAACTTACTCACATTGTTGTATGGGAGAAACCAACACAACAATGTAAAACAATGATCTTCCAATGTAAAAAAGTATAAATCCTGCAAAAAATGAATAAATAAAAATAAAATTTTCAAGGTCATCAAAAATAAGGAAAGTCTGAGAAACTATCAGAGTAAAAGGAAGCCTAAGGAGACCTGATAACGAAGTGTTATGTAGTACCTTGATAGGATCCTGAAACAGACAAAGAACATAAGGGGTAAAATAAAGAAATCTGAATAAAATTAGTTAATAAAAATATATCAATATTAGTTCATATATTATAACAAGCATACTAAACAAATGTAAGATATCCATAGAGGAAACTGAATAAGGAAGTACATGGGAACTCCATACAATCTCCTCAATTTTTCTGCAAATCTAAAACTGTTCAAAAATAAAGTCTATTAAGAAAAAAAAAAGCAAAGAGACCATCACATTAATTTAGGTCAAAGATTATAAAGATGATGATGAAGCAGTGGATATGGTGAGGGGTCAGATTCAGAACATATTTTGAAAGTGCACAGCACAAAATATGTCGATAGTTTAGATATGGCGGTGAGGAAAAGAGGAATCAGGAATGACTCTTGGGTTTTTTTGCTCAAGTATGTATGGATGTGAGAGTTGGACTATAAGGAAAGCTGAGCACCAAAGAATTGATGCTTTTGAATGGTGGTGTTGAGAAGACTCTTGAGAGTCCCTTGGACTGTAAGGAAATCCAACTAGTCCATCCTAAAGAAAATCAGTCCTGAGTGTTCATTAGAAGGACTGATGTTGAAGCTGAAACTCCAATACTTTGGCCACCTGACACGAAGAACTGATTCATTTGAAAAGACCCTGATGCTGGGAAAGATTGGGAGCAGGAGGAGACGGGGACAACAGAAGATGAGATGGTTGGATGGCATCACCAACTCAATGGACATGAGTTTGGGTAAACTCTGGGAGTTGGTGATAGACAGAGAGGCCTGGCGTGCTGCAGTTCATGGGGTCTCAAAGAGTCGGACATGACTGAGCGACTGAACTGAACTGATCTGGATAATGAATAGTAACTTTACTTAGCAAATAGGGGGAAATGAAAGAAAAATAGATTGTGCTGCTTCTGAGTCATTTTGCTACCTCAATTTTTTGCTGATTAATTCCTGATTTATTCTTGTGAGCTGGTTGAATCACTAAGAAACTTTCAAGCTGTATGGTCCTATATGGGATCTCAAATTAGTATAAATTTTTAATATTTTTAAATCTCAAAGATACTACAAGAATGCTTTATAATAGAAAAGTATATAACTGCCTTAAAAAGAGATGATGCAAAATGTTTCTTGACCTAATTTTGAGACAAAAATTCATATTAAATCGCCAGTTCCCTAAGTCCACATCAGTGAGTCTAGAAAATGTATGATTATATCAAACTTTTAAAAAGCACAGGTTAATCTGGAAATCTATACTCTCAAATTCTCCAGATGATTGTGACAACCAATGACCTGGATGGCATAAAATAAAGAAAAAGTTTTCCTATTTAAAATAATAAAGCATCCCAAGTTCCTAATCATGTAGAATTGTTTCTATTAGTAATTTCCAAAATAAGTTTTTGCCCAATAAGGAAGTAAAAAAAATCCCCATCACATTGCGTAAACTCCCACCTTCCACAGATTGTTGTGCATCACTTTATAAAGTTATCTGTGAAGCACTGAACTAAGTGAAGCACTGAAGTACATGCCAAACAAGTAAGAGATTTGTCAGAAAAGATCTAATCCCAGAGCAAAAAATGACACATTACCCACTTTCTTGGTGAACTTCTTAAAAACATTCGATTTCAAAGCTATTGTTTCTGGCCAGATGAATCAAATGATAAAACTTTAGATTGTATGGTTTACTCAGACTAGCCTAGCAAATCACCTAGAAAGATTAAACACTAAAAAGATGTGTCTTGTGTGGTCAGTAAATTTACATTCCATTAAACCCCCCAAGCAAAAATAATACGAAAGACAAAAATTCAATATCAAGAAGCTTTTCTTTGAGTCTGGAAACCATGAACTGAAGTTTGCTAGAAGATCTGAATTTTCATTCAGTCATAGTCAAGAGTATTTATGGAGTGCTCACTATGTGCAAAGCACTCTATTTGAAGGAAGAGGTCTCATTTAAAGTTGCCATAATTCAGCCCATAAAGCCCTTTACAGCTAAAGATCAACAGTTGGAACCTCAAGCAGGAGCAAGTGCGTAGCTGGTTCATAGTGAAGGATGCAAGTGTAATTTCGTCAGTGCTGCTCAGTTTAAGTTGAATGGGCCTTTGCAGTTTGTGTAAATTCCACTTTCTGGGTGGTCTTCCAGAGCAATCTCAAAGAGGGCACACCACAGAGGTACTGGAGTTAATTTATGCTTATGTAGACTATGAGTCATGCAACAGCCATTAACACTATATACTTAAGTGAGTACATAGAAGTAAAATGTGCAAATCTCCAGCAGCATAAGGCCAACTATCCTTAGGGCAAAAAAATAATTGCAACTGGAATGACCACTAAAAAACAAATCTAGACACGAACGAACAAAAGTATAGTTTGTTCCAAGTACAATGCAAGATAATAAAGACAGAAATAGCAGAAGGAATCTTAGATTACAGCCAGCTAATCCATGATCATGAAATAAAGGAATAATAAGTCAACGTCTGTTTTGATGTTGACTCTCCCTTCCTTTGTCCACTCACTGGTGGTGGCGCAATGCAGTAAGTGTTCAAAGAGTGGAAACAACAGCAACAGTAATAAGAGCTGCCGTGAGTGGAACTCTAACTCCACAGCAGGCATAGTTAACACTTACATTCAAGCAAAGAACCTAGCTACTCCCAAAAATTGAACATTAAAAACGTATCTCATAGATGGATATTAACCTAAAAATTTTAATTTTACCTCTTGCCCAGAAATAGAAGGAGAAAAGTTAATCTTTCCTAAAGTTTATTCTACCTGTTCTTTAAATCTCTTTCCCTTGTTTCTAATAGCTTAAATAGATACCACTTTACAACTTTCTTCAATTTATTTAAAAAAAAAAAATTCCCTTGTTTGTTTTCCATCCATTCACAAGGGATTGGCCTCAAATTCCTATTTTAACTATAATGATACAGCTATGATGACTGTGTTTTGAGGGATTATTCCAACTTCAAAAATTTTGCTATATCTCCACTTCAGCTTGTTGTTTGAAAACACCAGATTGTATCCTAAAATCTTCACAATCTTCTTTTCACTACCAGCTCTACCAAACTTATTTTCTAACATCACCAAACCCCAAGGGCACTCTACTCAATACTCTGCAATGGCCTACATGGGAAAAGAATCTTTAAAAACAGAGTGGATATTGGTGTATTATTGGATATAACCGATTCACTTTGCTGTATACCTGAAACTAACACACCAATAATTTTTTTTAATTGCCAAACCCAATGACTGATTCTTATTCTTCTGAGTCTCAGCATTACTTCACAGTCTAGTACATGTCTCCTATAATATCTATATATCCAACTTTGGCCTGCATACTAAACTTAAACATCTTCTTTTCTACTTTGGCATTTCCCTATGTGTGTTATCAGTAATGTTGGCTTCACTGTAAGTTTCTCAATTAAGAAAAGATTTTGTGGTGAGAAATTTTCAAAAAACACTACATACAACATTCTGCTCCTAAAGCTCGACAATGAACATGAGTGAATTGGTCACTCCTTGATTTTTATGATAAAGCAACCATTTGACTCATTTTCACTCAGTGGTTTCCAATAAGCAATCTTGTTTCATTCGTCAAAAGAACTCTTTTTAAAATTTTTTTCATGGAACACATATTAACATATCGTGGAGCTCCTATAATGTAGGAATAGTATTCTGATTAAACAGATACTCTGTAGAACATACTTTGGGGAATACTGATGCACCTGAAATTATAGATTAAAACCTGAAATCCATCAAGCTTCCAAACGGCATTCATCATCTTTCTTCCCAAGCCATGTGTTAAACATCAAATTAATCTTTAGTAACAGCTAAAGACTTTCACCAATCTCATAATTCAGACAGTTGATAAATCTTTTCAGCTCTTACTGTCTGTTGTCTGTAGTGTATTTTCCCTCCCTTACATCATCCTATTGATGTCACTCTAAGGCAAATCTTTTACCAAGCGTAAGAATTTGAGAAGAGCTTTAAAAAAAAAATAATCCAGGCTCCATCGCAAACTTGTTAAATCAGAATTTTGAGGGAAGAGGCTTGGAATCTGTGTTTTTAATGGACAGCCAGATTTGCAAACTGCTAAAGTAGACCATGGGTTTCCCTGGTAGCTCTGCTGGTAAAGAATTAGCCTGCAATGCAGGAGACTTGGGTTCTATTTCCATCCCTGGGTCAGGAAGATCTCCTGGAGAAGGGAATGGCAACCCACTCCAGTATTCTTGCCTGGAAAACTCCATGGACAGAGGAACCTGATGGGCTATCATCCATGGGGTTGCAAAGAGTCAGGCATGACAGAGCAACTAACAAAAACACACACACAAAGTAGACCATGGGCTTCCCAGATAGCACTAGTGGTAAAGAATCTGCCTGCCAATGCAGGAGACTTAAGAGACATGGGTTCAATCCCTGTGTTGGGAATATCCCCTGGAGGAGGGCAAGGCAACTCACTCCAGTATTCTTGCCTGGAGGACCCCATGGACAGAGGAGCCTGGTGGGCTACAGTCCATACGGTCACAAAGAGTAAGATATGACTAAAGTGACTTAGAATGTACATGCATGCAAAGTAGACCAAGAAGTTTCCATGACTCTTCCCCTCTACCTAAACTAAGCATTTTTCAGTTCTCTCCCCTCATCTCTTCAAGTGACATGATTTGAGTCTCCTCCGCCCTTATGGCAGAGAGTGAAGAGAAACTAAAGCCTCTTGATGAAAGTGAAAGAGGAGAGTGAAAAAGTTGGCTTAAAGCTTGACATTCAAAAAACGAAGATAATGGCATCTGGTCCCATCACTTCATGGCAAATAGATGGGGAAACAGTGGAAACAGTGGCAGACTATTTTTTTGGGCTCCAAAATCACTGCAGATGGTGATTGAAGCCATGAAGTTAAAAGACGCTTACTCCTTGGAAGAAAAGTTATGACCAACCTAGATAGCATATTCAAAAGCAGAGACATCACTTTGCCAACAAAGGTCCATCTAGTCAAGGCTATGGTTTTTCCAGTGGTCTTGTATGGATGTGAGAGTTGGACTGTGAAGAAAGCTGAGCACCGAAGAATTGATGCTTTTGAACTGTGGTGTTAGAGAAGATTCCTGAGAGTCCCTTGGACTGCAAGGAGATCCAACCAGTCCATTCTAAAGGAGATCAGTCCTGGGTGTTCTTTGGAAGGAATGACGCTAAAGCTGAAACTCCAGTACTTTGGCCACCTCATGCGAAGAGTTGACTCATTGGAAAAGACTCTGATGCTGGGAGGGGTTGGGGGCAGGGGGAAAAGGGGACGACAGAGGATGAGATGGCTGGATGGCATCACCGACTCGATGGACATAGAGTTTGAGTGAACTCCGGGAGTTGGTGCCGGACAGGGAGGCCTGGTGTGCTGTGATTCATGGGGTCGCAAAGAGTTGGACATGACTGAGCAACTGAACTGAACTGAACTGAACTATCAATAACCTCAGATATGCAGATGACACCACCCCTATGGCAGAAAGTGAAAAGGAACTAAAGAGTCTCTTGTTGAAAGTGAAAGAGGAGAGTGAAAAAGTTGGCTTAAAACTCAACATTCTGAAAACTAAGATCGTGGCATCTGGTCCCATCACTTCATGGCAAATAGATGGGGAAACAATGGAAACAGTGACAAGACTTTATTTTGGGGGGCTCCAAAATCATTGAAGATGGTAACTGCAGCCATGAAATTAAAAGATGCTTGCTCCTTGGAAGAAAAGTTATGACCAACTTAGACAGCATATTAAAAAGCAGAGATATTACTTTGCCAACAAAGGTCCATCTAATCAAAGCTATGGTTTTTCCAGTAGTCATGTATGGATGTGAGAGTTGGACTATAACAAAAGGTAAGCTCTAAAGAATTGACACTTTTGAACTGTGGTGTTGAAGAAGACTCTTGAGAGTCCCTTGGACTGCAAGGAGATCCAACCAGTACATCCTAAAGGAAATCAGTCCTGAATATCCATTGGAAGGACTGATGCTGAAGCTGAAACGCCAATACTTTGGCCACCTGATGTGAAGAACTGACTTATTGGAAAAGAGCGTGATGCTAGGAAAGATTGAAGGCAGGAGAAGAAGGGGACAACAGAGGGTGAGATGGTCCTCCAACTCGAAGGACATGAGTTTGAGCAAGCTCAGGGAGTTAGTGGTGGACAGGGAAGCCTGGCATGCTGCAGTCCATGGGGTCACAAAGAGTCGGACATGACTGAGCAACTAAACTGAACTGAACCATCAGTTCCTTTCTCTGAATGTGGTCCATTTTATCTATAAACCTTTTAAAGCAAGGGTTTTATACTGAACCACAGAGATAGTCTGGCCAACTTGTGAGATAGGGACTGTCAATTATCCATTGTCTCCTGGATTTCTCTAGATCTGCCTTTATGCTGGACAAGCAACATCATCTCCATGCTCTGCAGCAAATTGCTACTTGTTAGAATCAACTCTGATCTGTAATAACTACCAGAATATGAATCACCCAGCAAACAGATATAACTTCGCAGAATTTTAAAGCATTACTCACCTAAGACCTTCTGATCTCTGTTCTAAATTAAGTGGCACGCCTCCCTTTCTCTACCGAACTTTAGGTCTGAAAGCCACAATTTATGTCAATCCTTACAATATTTTCGAATCAGTGCTCCACATTTACGGACTGTTTTTTCCACTACAAAACATTTCAACATTATTTACTTAATCCCCTCAGAAGTTCTTGTGACATGGGTATTATCCTCATCTTACAAATGAGGAAATTAAGGCTCAAAGAGGTTAAGTAGCTTATTCAAAATCACACACAGTAAGTGAGGAAAGTTGTGACTTTAACCTCGTCTCTTGCACTTTAATCATACCTTTCTCCACTTTAAAATCCAAGTATAGTCACTTGGTCATCGCCAGAAAATTAGCACCAATTAACAGCAAAGTGCGATAGCTACCAGATGGTGAATTGCTAAGCACAAAGAGCAATCACCTAGAATCTGGGGAGGCATTATAACATAATACAGGAGCTAAGGAGTGGTCTCCTTGGGGTAAGGCAGCCCTGAACTGGGGCCCTAGCTCCATCTCTGACTGCCAGTGTTACCTTGAGTAAGTTACATGTCCTTTGTGAGCTTTAATTTTATATTTCAGTTACAAAGAATAAAGGAGATAATTTTCTTTAAAGGGCTATAATGTTGTAATGTTGGCAGTGATGAGTCTTCATTCAATTAAAAAAAAAAAACCCTAATTCAAACACAATAAACAGTTTACTGAAATAAATCTATTCAGAAATAAATACAAACCTTCTGACTTTGGTGTTCCATCCTTCATCAGTTACCTCCAGATGTCTAGAAATAGGGTTATGTGAAGACTATGGGAAGATGGAAGACAGTCACAAGGAGGGAGGAAATTTGAAATGATGCTTGAAGTGGAAGCCCAGAGGAGGTATGCAAATAAAGGTTAGAGATAAGTGTAAGCGCTCAGTGACTGCCTCCCCTTGGTTATCATCATCACCAATCATTCAGGGATAGGAGAGACAGAAAAAAGAAGCAACAACTTACAAAAGAAGGCAGTAAGTCAAGTATCTACTTGAGATGGGAATAGATTATTAAATGGACATAATTTATATTAAACTTATAATTTAATCACATTCATACAGAATGTGAAATTACATTCCACTTCATTCTTTCAAATTATCACTGGAAATAAAAAGATAACTAGTAAGGACCTACTGTATACCACAGGGAACTCTACTCAATACTCAGTAATGACTTATGTGGGAAAAGAAAAAATGTGGACATATGTATAACTGATGCACTTTGCCATACAGCAAAATCTAACACGATATTGTAAATCAACTATACTCCAATAGAAGTTTTCTAAAGGATAAAGGTTAAAAAAGAAAAGTCATCAAACCTATGTTCAACAGATATAAATAAATAAATAAATTGGTGTTTGTAACATTGAGTAAAGTGAAGTGAAGTGAAGTGAAGTCGCTCAGTTGTGTCCAACTCTTTGCGACCCAAAGGTCTGTAGCCTACCAGGCTTCTCAGTCCATGGGATTTTTGAGGTAAGATTACTGGAGTGGGTTGCCATTTCCTTCTCCAGGGGATCTTCCTGACCCAGGGATCAAACCCCGGTCTCCAGCATTGCAGCCAGACGCTTTACCCTCTGAGCCACCAGGGAACATTGAGTAAAGGTAATATTAAAAAAATATTTTTCTTATTGCTCCCCGCAAAATATGTATCTTTTTAAAAGAATTAAAAGAGTAGATAAGCACACAAAAAAGTCACGTACAATCCAACCACACAGATAACTACTGTTAGCATTTAGTATATAGCCTTCTAAACTATTTTCATGTATATGGAAATATGTGTATTTTACAAACATAGGGTCATATATAATTATTGGTTTGTAAACTAAGTTTAAATTTTTTTCCAGATCACCAAATATTGTTTTGCAATACTAGTTGAAATGCCATATACATTTTCCCAGATCATTTAGCTAGCCCCCTATTTTAGAAATTTAAAGTATTTCTTTTTTTACTACTAAAAAAAGGGTGATTAAAAGCATTCTTGTAGCTATATCATTATGCATAAGCATGGCTTTTCAGCATAAATTCCTAGACATGTATTTGCTAGATTAATGGCATGCAGACTACAAAGACTTTTTGACATAACTTATTAAACTGTCCAGAAAGTTACTAGCAGTGCTAATTTCCCAGACCTTGACCATCACTGGATTTCATGATACTTGAAATGTTCACTAATTTGATATATAAAAAACTATTCCTCCTTTTACTCCTTTTTAAAAATTACTAACAAGTGAATAATTTTTGCCTATACTTATTACCTATATTTCTTATTTTGAAAAATATGTTTATATCTTCTGCCCATTTTTCTAATGTTTGTCTTTCTTAATTGATTTGAATATTAATTTTCTGTTTGTCACACGGATTGTGTATATACTTTTTCCAGTTTGTTTGCCAGTTTTTAAAATAATATTTTGATTTATAGAAATGTAAAATATTTAGGTAATCCAGCTTAATATTATATACTTTTTCTTTTTAATTTCTGCTTTGGGAATCTTGTTTAGAAAAGCTTACTTCACCCAAATGTTATACCAATTTCCTACTCACAGTTTCCCGTAGAACTTGTATGGTCTTACTGTTAATATTTCAAGTTTTTATTCATCATAGACTTCATTGGATAAGATATATTTATAAGATACTGGGTTGTAAGATCTTGAGAGTGGGAGTCTAAATTTAGTTTTTAAATATCTTGTTGGTTGCCCCAACACTATATATGTATTTCATTGATTCTATTTGGCATTTTTATTTCATACATGTTAACATCTCTGAAACCTGAATGTGTCTATAATAAACATTTCACAATCTACTTGGCAAGTTTTTTCTTTTCTTAGTGTTACTTGAAATAATAATAAATCCTTTAATTAAGGGCTTCTTAGATTTGACAAAACATAGTATTTCCTTCTAAAATTTCACTAAGAGTTTCTTTTTTAATTAAAGAATGCACTTGGAATTTTTATAAAATCTCTCCTGGGAATATACTAAAATTTTCTATAAGTTATTCTAGTACTGAACTATTCATACATTCCTAAACTAAGACCTACTTTACCATGGCATGTTACTCATTCAACACAGTGTTGGTCCTTATATCTATTTTCATAAATAAGATCAGTCTATAGTTTTCCTTTGTAATGTCTCTGTCACATTTTGGTTTTAGAGGTATGTTCAGTTCAGTTCAGTTCAGTTGCTCAGTCATGTCCAACTCTTTTCGACCCCATGAATCGCAGCACACCAGGCCTCCCTGTCCATCACCAACTCCCGGAGTTTACCCAAACTCACGTCCATCAAGTCGGTGATGCCATCCAGCCATCTCATCCTCTGCTGTCCCCTTCTCCTCCTGCCCACAATCCCAGAGGTATGCTACCTTTGTCAAAGAAGTTGATAAGCTTCTCTTTTCTGTGATTGACACAGTTTATACTAGCATAGGGATAATTTTTTTTTCTGTAAAAGTCTAAGCTGGTTTGTGATAACTCTTGATTTGTTATAGAGTTACTGGTCAATTCATTTATAATTCTTTAGTCAAATTTTTTATTTTTAGAAACCTAGGATGAGATTTTAAATTCATGAGAATAGGGTTTTACATAGTATTCTCTTACATTATAATATTTTCTGTATCTGATTTTATCCCATTTTCATTCCTAGTGTTTTGACATTCCTATGTTCCTGTTTCTTTTCTATTAGACTTGATAGAAATGGTTCTCTTCATTGGTCTATTAGAAGATGAACCTTTTGGATTTACTTAATTCTAATATTTTATTTTTCAAGTTAATTTATCTAAGTGCTTTTAATATCTTCTTTTTGCCTCTGATTTTCCACCTGATTGCC
This sequence comes from Capricornis sumatraensis, assembly GCF_032405125.1. Classification (NCBI taxonomy): domain Eukaryota; kingdom Metazoa; phylum Chordata; class Mammalia; order Artiodactyla; family Bovidae; genus Capricornis; species Capricornis sumatraensis. The sequence goes on from NC_091072.1 coordinate 92,851,658, forward strand.
TATGATGTGCCTAGATGTGGCTTTCTTTGAATTCATCCTGCTTCAGTTTTGTAGCACTGTTTGAATCTGTGACTTTTTTCCTCAGTTTGGGAAAATTCTTGACTATCATGTTCTTCAAATATTGCTTCTTTCCCATTATCTTTTTCTTCCCTTTCTGTGGCTCTAATATATTAAACCTGAAACTGTATCTTATATTATCTTAGCAATACCTTTTCATATTTCTAGCTCTCTTAGCTTGTCTGAATCTATTCTACTTACCTGTTTTCTGTTCATTAGCCCTGCATTCTTCTATGTCTCATACAATATGAAATTCATCTCGTGTTTATATTTCAGTTATTACATTTTCAGACCTAGAACTATTTTATTCTAAACAACAGATTTGTGTTCTCTGGTGAAATTCTCCATCTTGCCATCTATTTTCATGAACATATTAATCACAGTTATTTTAAAGTCTGTGCCTGATGACTTGACTATCTAGATATCTGAGCCATTTACAGACCTGTTTCTTTTGTCAATTTATTTCCCTTGGTCCTTTACTTTGGTATGCCTGGTAATTTTTGATGAATGCCAGACATTGTGTATGAAAAATTGGACTCTGAATGATGATGATGTAATCTTCTACAGAGGGTTTATCCTATTCTCTGATAGGCAGTGGAAATGGGGTGGGGAAGAGGGGAAAGATTAACTTAATCTAATCAGGGACTGAACTCACTTGGGGTTGGGTTGCAGTTTTTGATAAATTTGGTCTACCTTTGATTTGTCTCCATTATACTGGTGTGCTAAAGCTCAAAAGAGTCTATTGTTAAATTTTTTAAATCTTTGGGATATAGTTGCTAAACATAAACAATATTAAAAACAAATTATATAAATTTAGAATTAAATTATAAACAAAGATAATACATACTCTAAATTCACCACTTCTAAATTTTTAACTAAATTTAACTGTTGTTCTATGCTATTTACATCTGTGTATTTGTATTACAAAAATACTATATAATGGTGTTACTACATATCTCTTGTCAACTCCACATTCAGTAATGTAAGAGTTGTAACTTGAAATAGCCTAAGGTGGAAGTATCTGCACCACAAGAATCAGCAAACCCTACAAACTAGGGTTTATCATTTTGTAGATTGTTTGGATCAGTTGTTCTCAACTGTTGGTAATTTTGGCTGCCCCACCCCACCCCAGGATATGTGACAATTCTTGGAATTATATTTGTTTGTCATGATGGTGGGGAGGGGGTGGGAGAAAAAGAGGGGCAAGAGCTACAGCTACCTAGTGGGCAGAGAATAAAGATGGTCTAAACATCCTACAACGTACAGGGCAGCCCCCTATGACCAGATATTATCCAGCCCAAACGTCAATAGTACTGAGGCTAAGAAATCCTAGTCTACTAGCATTTCTGTTTCTAAACATCTGCAATCTTTACCTTTCTCCCATTGCCTAGAACTGGCAAACGCTTTTGAGGAAAGAAGTGAGCATTTTATCCCAGTTTATTTTGTTGTTTCAGTTGTAATTTTTCTAGTCTTTTGAGTCACTATTTAGTTCAGTTGTTTTTAATCTTTCTTATATTTAATAAACATGTCTGACTACAAGCTTTTCATTTGATATCACTTTCAGTAGCTGACCTTGTCTATTTTCACCTTCTTCTCTTTTCAGTGTGTCCTTGTAAAAGGTCCCAGCCATGGACATTTCCATCTTTCTCTTAGTTGGAATACGTGTATCTTTGCAGTTGCAAGAAGTGCTATTGTTGAAAGAAGCATCCACTAAAATTAAGTTCCCTGAGGGGTCTATAGATGTTACTTTGAAAAGTGTGGTAGGGGGTAACAATTTAGAGACTCCAAGTTTTTAAATATACTTCTAACATTCCAGTATCAACTTGAATCATTTAACTCTGCTGTTACTCTTGATTTACTGGAACTAAAGCCATTTATTTAATAAATAATTTAAGTAGCCAGGATATGTAGAGTCTTAGCTCAGTTGGTAAAGAATCCACCTGCAGTGCAGGAGACCTGGGGTCAATCCCTGGGTTGGGAAGATCCCTGGAGAAGGTAAAGGCTATCCATTCCAGTATTCTGGCCTGGAGAATTTAATGGACGGTATAGTCTATGAGGTCGGAAAGAGTCAGATACTACTGAGCGACTTTCACTTTCACGCCCCTGCACAGGGTGCAGATGTTAGCTGCAAAAATCCTACGTCATGACCTCTTCTCTCTAGAGGTTTCCAGATTTGTTAGAGACAGACTTATAAATAACTAATGTATTAAAACTCTCAGTTACTTCATCTAAGTTCCATTATTTGGGGAATTTAGAATCCAGATTAAATTACTGGATAGAAACTGACTTAATTTTAGATTTGTATGCTACTTATATTTTACCAGGTAAAATTTTAAAGGTGCAGTCTTCACAAACCTTATTTATATTTATACCTTTATATCCTTTAAAGTAATTAAAAATTAAAAAAAAAATTTTTTTACCTCGCTGCACAGCATGTGGGATCTTAGTTCCCCAAGCAGGAATCAAATCTGCACATGCTGTATTGGCAACGTGGGGAGTCCTGATGACTGGACCACCAGTGAAGTCCCTTAATTATTTTTTAAATTGAAGTATAGTTAATTTACAATGTTGTGTTAGTTTCAGATATATGGCAAAGTGAATCAGTTATACATATATGTACATATGTTTGTTCTTCAGAATCTCTTTCATTACAGGTTATTAGGACTATAGTTCCTCATAGGTCCTTATGGTTTATCTAGTTTATATATAATAGTATGTATATGTAGGGAGAAAGTAGGGAAAACCACTAGACCATTCAGGTATGACCTAAATCAAATCCCTTACGATTATACAGTAGAAGTGAGAAATAGATTTAAGGGACTAGATCTGATAGGTTGCCTGATGAACTTTGGACTGAGGTTCGTGACACTGTACAGGAGACAGGGATCAAGACCATCCCCATGGAAAAGAAATGAAAAAAAGCAAAATGGCTGTCTGGGAAGGACTTACAAATAGCGGTGAAAAGAAGAGAAGCGAAAAGCAAAGGAGAAAAGGAAAGATATATGCATCTGAATGCAGAGTTCCAAAGAATAGCAAGAAGAGATAAGAAAGCCTTCCTCAGCGATCAATGCAAAGAAATAGAGGAAAATAACAGAATGGGAAAGACTAGAGATCTCTTCAAGAAAATTAGAGACACCAAGGGAACATTTCATGTAAAGATGGGCTCGATAAAGGACAGAAATGGTATGGACCTAACAGAAGCAGAAGATATTAAGAAGAGGTGGCAACAATACACAGGAGAACTGTACAAAAAAGATCTTCACGACCAAGATAATCACGATGGTGTGATCACTCACCTAGAGCCAGACATCCTGGAATGTGAAGTCAAGTGGGCCTTAAAAGGCATCACTACAAACAAAGCTAGTGGAGGTGATGGAATTCCAGTTGAGCTGTTTCAAATCCTAAAAGATGATGCTGTGAAAGTGCTGCACTCAATATGCCAGCAAGTTTGGAAAACTCAGCAGTAGCCACAGGACTGGAAAAGGTCCGTTTTCATTCCAATCCCAAAGAAAGGCAATGCCAAAGAATGCTCAAACTATCACACAATTGCACTCATCTCACACGCTAGTAAAGTAATGCTCAAAATTCTCCAAGCCAGGCTTCAGCAATACGTGAACCATGAACTCCCTGATGTTCAAGCTGGTTTTAGAAAAGGCAGAGGAACCAGAGATCAAATTTCCAACATCCGCTGGACCATGGAAAAAGCAAGAGAGTTCCAGAAAAACATCTATTTCTGCTTTATTGACTATGCCAAAGCCTTTGACTGTATGGATCACAATAAACTGTGGAAAAGTCTGAAAGAGATGGGAATAACGGACCACCTGACCTGCCTCTTGAGAAACCTGTATGCAGGTCAGGAAGCAACAGTTAGGACTGGATATGGAATAACAGATTGGTTCCAAATAGGAAAAGGAGTACGTCAAGGCTGTATATTGTCACCCTGCATATTTAACTTCTATGCAGAGTACATCATGAGAAATGCTGGGCTGGAAGAAGCACAAGCTGGAATCAAGATTGCCGGGAGAAATATCAATAACCTCAGATATGCAGATGACACCATCCTTATGGCAGAAAGTGAAGAGGAGCTAAAAAGCCTCTTGATGAAAGTGAAAGAGGAGAGTGAAAAAGTTGGCTTAAAGCTCAACATTTAGAAAACTAAGATCATGGCATCTGGTCCCATCACTTCATGGCAAATAGACGGGGAAACATTGGAAACTGTCAGACTTTATCTTTTTGGGCTCCAAAATCACTGCAGATGGTGATTGCAGCCATGAAATTAAAAGACGCTTACTCCTTGGAAGAAAAGTTATGACCAACCTAGATAGCATATTCAAAAGCAGAGACATTACTTTGCCAACAAAGGTCCATCTAGTCAAGGCTATGGTTTTTCCAGTGGTCTTGTATGGATGTGAGAGTTGGACTGTGAAGAAAGCTGAGCGCCGAAGAATTGATGCTTTTGAACTGTGGTGTTGGAGAAGACTCTTGAGAGTCCCTTGGACTGCAAGGAGATCCAACCAGTCCATTCTAAAGAAGATCAGCCCTGGGTGTTCTTTGGAAGGAATGATGCTAAAGGTGAAACTCCAGTACTTTGGCCACCTCATGCGAAGAGTTGACTCATTGGAAAAGACTCTGATGCTGGGAGGGATTGGGGGCAGGAGGAGAAGGGGACGACCGAAAATGAGATGGCTGGATGGCTTCACCGACTCGATAGGCGTGAGTTTGAGTGAACTCCGGGTGTTGGTGATGGACAGAGAGGCCTGGCGTGCTGCGATTCATGGGGTCACAAAGAGTCGGACACGACTGAATGACTGAACTGAACTGATGTATATGTTAATCCCAAACTCCTAATTTGCCTCCCCCCATCACTATTCCCTTTGGTAATCATGAATTTCTTTGTTTTCTTTGTCTATGAGTGTATTTCTGCTTTGTAAGTAAGTTCATTTGTATCTTTTTCTTAAAGTCTACATGTAGGTGCTATCATATGCTATTCATCTTTCTCTGACGTATTTCACTTAATACAATAATCTCGAGGTCCGTCCATGTTGCCACACATGGCGTTCCACTCTTTCTATGGCCAACTAATGTTCCATTGTATACATGTCCCGCATCTCTATCTGTCCATCTGTCTCTGGACATTTAGGTTGTTTCTATGTCTTGGCTACTGTAAGCAGTGCTGTTATGAACACTGGGGTTCATGCATCTTTCCTAATTATAGTTTTGCCCAGGAGTGGGATTGCAGGATCATATGGTAACTATTTTTAGTTTTTCCAGAACCTCCACACTGTTTTCCATAGTGCCTGCACCAACAGTGTAGGAGGGTTCCCTTTTCTCCACACCCTCTCCAGCATTTATTATTTGTAGACGTTTTGATGATGGCCGGTATGACAGGTATGAGGTGATACCTCACTGCAGTTTTGATTTGCATTTCTCTACTGACTGCTGATATTGAGCATCTTTTCAAGTGCCTGTTGGCCATCTGTATATCTTATTTGGAAAAATGTCTATTTTTTTAATCAGGTTGTTTGCCTTTTTGCAAGCCAGATGAGTTGTGCTTTATATCTTCTATAGCATGCTTATGTGTTTATTTCATTTGGTACAGAAGTACTATCAGTTAGAAAGGGCTAATGTTATTCTTACCATTTTACAGATGAGAAAAACGAGGTAGAATGTTTAAGTAACTTGTTCATGGTTATGCAGTTAAGTCCGTGCTGGAACTTCATAAAACTTGATTTCCGCTTGGTACTCTGGATAGCTTCTGCACTTTTCCTTATGCAGTCACTTATCCATGTATAACACACACTGACATGTATCTGAGTGAAAATTTATGCAATTCTCATTGAACTGATGACCATGTTTTGAAAAAAGTATTATTCATTTATAAGAAGAGCAGCTTTGTGGACTGCCTTAGAAGTACTGGCTAAAATTGTACATTATAAACTGTCTTTAAATAATTTCAAAGTCTGTGAATGGGAATAACAGATGTTCATTAATTTTCTGATGTATTTTCATATAATCAGGATAAATTTACATGAATTATAGTTTTAAAAATTTTGCCTATTATGTTTCCCAATTTATTATCCATTCTAATTCACTAAGAAAAAACTAATCTATTTCTGTCTACATTGGAGAAATTAACTAAACAACTAGGATTTAGTTTAGGAAATAGAAGGCAAGATTACCTTTCCGCATTCCTCCCCATTCCAAGATACACAGACAGTCTTGTACCCAGTTTCAACTATCCAAAGATTTTATGTGTAATTATCACTTCAATTTTTCTATATGTGTCTATGTAGTTTTTAATAAGAGAAATGCAGTTACAATTATCTTTGCATATTGTCAGACTTTGAATCATGCCTTACTATAGTTTTCAAGTTTCTCAAACTGGAGTTGTTCTTTATGTTATGCTATGCTTTTATGATTTTACTATTTATGCTTTTCTTTTTCTTCTGATGGTTTAATGAATCAGGTTTAATTAGTCAGAAAAACTAACAATATTTTTCTCTCCCTATCTTTGCCAGTAATTCCATGAAGTACTTTTCTTTCATTCTAGCTGTGGTCTTGCCCTGAGCTTTCAGGTGATGTGAAGATAGAACAGTAATTCTCTACATTACAGATGTTTTTCCTGTATATCATTGTATGTATGGACAAGACAGAAAGGATCAATGGAAAGAGAAAAGTTGATTTGGTATTCTCTTCAAAATAACATATGAGTTATTTAGATATAACAAAAGTTTAAATCACTACTCAGAAACCTAGTTCATTTCATAATGGTTTCACTGTACTGGAGAGCTTACTTTGTTAAAGGATTTAGAATGAAGTGAAGGGCAATTCAGGTCTTTTAAATTCAAGTTAAATGTAATTTGTTGAAGGTTAAGAAACATTTGCCAGAATTATGAGCAATTTCCAGCTAGAGTTCTATAAAAAGAAAGCTTGAAGTTAAATTCATGCTACTCTTCCTAGTAGAATTCCATAGTGACTGGAATGGTTTCTGAGTAGATATCATATGGCTAAGAAAAAGATTGGAAAAATGGAATTTGAATAGAAAGTAAGGATGAAAAACTCCTTCATTCTTCCCCTATCTCCTCCCCCTCTGTGCTTCCAACACACAAATACACACACACACACACACACACACACACACACACACACACACACACCACTCTATCAGAAGAGGGAAAGCTTATGTTGAAAGTCTCCTTTAGTAATAATAAATGGAATAGAATAGTTGAATAAATTGTATGTGGCACTGAACTGGAATTTCTTCAGTGAAATGGCTTATGTTCTTAAAGAGCTGAAAAAAGGCTTAAATTTTCTAGTAGCCTGGAATAAGATTGCACGGGAGGCGCATGTGAAATGCAGCATGTGTGAACAGTTTTGCAGCAGAGTCCCATCTGAAACATAGCAACATAGCTGGAGCAGTGACTCACCACACTAACATCTACTGTTAACAGACAGACGCTCTCTAGTAAAGCCTGCACTTTCTCAGGTTGGAAGGAGTTTCTTAGACTGTTGTGATGGTATGATATGTTCCTCAAACTAGGTCAGGCCACTTGAATTTAACATTGTTGAATACTTGCCATATACTTGGCACTTTTCTTACACCTGTTTGGTTTTATTTTTCCTACTTTATAGGTGATGAATTTGAGGTCACACATCTGGCCTGGTATTCAAGTCAACCCATCAACTGCTTTTAGCCCGTGCTTGTTCTGATTGTCTGATAAAAATGAAGATATAAAGAAATTTCAAGATAGAAGGAAAGACATTTAAAAGAGCTCATGTCAGGTAGCCTCAGTTTTCTCAGAAATACAGGGACAGAATTTAAAACAGAAAAGTGATACAAAATTTGGAACACAGTTCCTTGAGAAACTGTAACGGGGGGTTAGTAGTGAAAACAAAATGACTTTCCAATTTTAATAACTAGAATCCAGCCCAGAAATCCAGCTGCTGCCCTACTTCACAGATGGTAAATGGCCTGATGGCTTCCTAAACATTGGCTACATCTTCCTGCTCAGATTCCAAGGGACTTCCCTGAGGATAACCGCCAGCTTGAAGCTGAATTCTTCTTCTTGATGACCTGCCATGATGGATCTATTTACTTTTGATTCAGCCCTCCCTGATGCTGGGAAAGATTGAGGGCAGGAGGAGAATGGGACGACAGAGGATGAGTTGGCATCATAGATTCAACGGATATGAGTTTGGGCAAACTCCGGGAGATAGTGAAGGACAGGAAAGCGTGGTGTGCTGCAGTCCGTGTAGCAGCAAAGAGTTGGACGCGAATTAGCGACTGAACAAGACAACAGCCCTCCCTAGATTAGAACAGTCTTCAATTTTCAACTTAAACACTATGACAAAGGCAGAGTTTTCAAGGAGTTGAGGCGTGTGTGTGTATGTATGTGTGTTGCATTTATTCCAAGTATGCCGAGTAAAATAATCAGATATGAGTGATCAAAATAAAAATTAAAACTTTATCTTCCTATAATAAACTTTCTTCTTTCCTAAAAGTTTTGAGTATTACTGTTTTAAATCCATGTACACTGTCTGTATGTTCTTCACAAGATACTTATCCTCTCAGTTTCTTCATCTATAAAATGTTTTGCTGTAAAGACTGAGTTAAATACAAAGCACTTAGAACCATAATGAGCAAGAAGTGCGTGCTATGTACTCTTGATTATTACTTACTATTATTATTATCCTCATCATTAGTGAATCTGTGTAAAATGAGCTATTAATTCAGTGCAAGGGCCTTATTAGTAAACATGTAGAAAATAAAAACTGTCTTATGTGGCTCCTAAAAACCTTAAAATTATCAGGAGCCGATTAATATGGATAACATTGAGGTTTATCAGCTGACAAAGGAAAAAGTTCTCACTGAAGCTATCAAACCCCTATTTTATTTTATTTTCAGCTCCAGAAATCTATCTTGTGAACTGTTCTGGCTTAATTCCCATTTTCATCATGCGTTTGTCTTATTCAAAGTCTCTCCACAGTCTATCTCACAAACTTCAGACATGCCTCTGATCAACAAACAAATATTTGATGGCTATTTTATGCCAGAGGCTAGAGATATAAATAGATATAAATAGCGCTTCCCTTGTACTTCAGTTGGCAAAGATCTGTCTGCAATGCAGGAGACCTGGGTTTAATCCCTGGGTTGGGAAGATTCTCCTGGAAAAGGAAATGGCAACCTACTTCAGTCTTCTTGCCTGGAGAATCCCATGGACAGAGGAGCCTAGCAGGCTACAGTCCACGGGGTCGCAAGAGTCAGACACAACTTAGCGACTAAACCACCAGAGATATAAATACTACTAAGACACGGCCTTGCAACTGTGGAGTTTACTTACTAGTGGGCAGACAGGCACATAAACAGATAAATACAAAACAAAGTGGGACTTCCCAGGTGGCGCTAGTGGTAGAGAACCCGCCTGCCAATGCAAGAGACCTAAGAGACACAGGTTCAACCCCTGGGTCAGGAAGATCCCCTGGAGAAGGGCACGGCAACCCACTCCAGTATTCTTGCCTTGGAGAATCCCATTGACAGTGGAGCCTGGAGGACTTCAGTCCATGGGGTTGCAAAGAGTCGGACACGACTAAACAACTTAGCATGCCCTCACACACAGAACAAAGCAGAAAGTACAACGAAGGAAATGCATGCATACAAGGTACTATGGGAGCAGAGACGAAGAACACCAGAGTTCACCCTAGAAGGCTCAGATTTGGCTTCTGGCGGAAAGGATGCCAAGGCTTAAAGAATTTCAAGCAGAAATTTTAAAGGCTTCGCTGGGATCGCAAGGCTTCTTTATTTGGTCCTTTTTAACCCTCTAGACATGTCACCATTACTCCCAACATAACTCACCTCCCAACTCCTATTGCACCAGTCTCAGAACCGTTCCCTTGAAAAACCCAGTTTTGATCCTATCTCTAATTCCTTACCTCATGTGGCATTCTCTATCAGATATTCTCTGCCTAGTAGTGTGTTCTCATCTCCTCCATGAAAACAGGCCCTACTGGAATACGCTCATATACTCCCCTATTACTCATGAAAGCACTTCAAACAGGTATGTGCAGATTAATGTTATGTCTCCACAGTCTGTCCTTGTTTATTGTTTATCATATCACTCCAACAAAACTATAAATACCTTAAGGATAAAAAGGGTTCACAAATTTATTCTGTTTCACAATACCTGGCAAAGTGTGAGAAAAGTCCAAGATGTCGAAAATACTTTCTGAATTAAATTATTTCACCAATGCCTTTTATGGTTTATCTGATGTGCAATAAATTCATTTTATGAAAGTTTAGAAGTTCAAATAGCCAGAGGAGAGAACATTCTTACTTCTGTCAGTTAATTTACTAACTGAAAGTCCGTAGTACTATATGAGAAATAAACTTAGCTTGGTAGAATTTGTGAATGTGAAGAAAACGTGAACCATGGAATAAATTACGCAGTTGGTTTATAAAGCAGCCTGTGAATAAGGTTCTTGTACTTGGTAAGCAGTAAAAAAGCAGTATATTGTTGAGAGGGAATGTACTTAGGGTAGAGTACAAGTTTGAATGGCCTTTTATGCAAGGAAGTATTTTATATATACATATTTATCAGTCAAGTAAATGAAGAGAATTATACAAATATGTGAATATGTGCACATTTACACATAAAATGAGTGTGAGTATGGTAACAGAAATGGCAGTTGGAAAAACAACATTTTCATACTGCTAATGATAAGGCATTTTAAAACTCAGTGCTTCCTTATTGCTTTTTATTTATCTGTTTTCCTCCCACTGTTATTTCTCCTATTGTTCCTCTATTTAGTCTTTTCTGCCGAATTTTCTCTCACTCCCTCTTCTCTAACAAACAAAACCTCCACACACTTTCTCATTCACATTCATACTAACCCAAGTCAATCGTTCCCACACTTTGTGTTCAAAGTATGAAACCAGCTATATCAAGAGGGGGTCTGACCGTGATGCCATTAATTCACTAGACTACTGAGTGACTTTCAAACTTTTGCTCACAAATCCCTAAAAGAATTTTGAATAAAACAGAGACTCTGCGCCAGTTATCAATACATTGCCTCTCACCTCTAAATGTATCTTCCTTACCTGCTTTGCTAAAATGGAGCTGGGACCTTTAAATTTTTTTTTTTTGGGGGGGGCGGTCAGCCAACATGATATTAAACTTTGTCAGTAGAGGGCACAGGAGAAGGATTACGGGAGAAAGAGGTTTTTCCTTCTTGGTTTCAGTATGCTTTCCAAACAGGCTCCTGCAGAGCCCGCTGCCTCCCTGGCATGTGGCTCACGTGCATGGAGCGTCTCTTATTTGCAGGCCCTTGCAATGGGGGCAGCTTCCCCAACACCCAACTTCCTGGTGTATACAGCCCCTCTGGTCGCCAACACTTTGAGCCATGCTGCTTCTCTGGCGATAGCTCTGTGACACCAGTATCTCCTCTGCAGCAAGGTGCTGGTTTCAGGGCACAGGGATGAGCAGCACCTGGTGGCCAGCAGCCTCCCCAGCACCTCCCTCAGGCAGTTTTGGAGTGGAGGGCCCCCAGTGAGACACTTCCCTGCAAAGAGCTTTCCCCAGCACCCCAGAGGGGAGGTATCCAGTAAGTTCCAGGAGGCAGAATCCCAGAAAGTTGCACCATCGTAGCCCCACAGTGACTCCTGGGCCATCAGCTGCTGGAATCAGGGGCAGTTTGCAGGGGAAGCTTTCCCTTGAGGTCTGTCTCAGCCCTAGGGGGCATGGTCACTTCCTGTATTTGCTGTCTCTATATTCCTCAGAATTTCTATTTGCTTCTTACCTACCAATCCCTCATCACCACCATTCTCTGTCGCATGTAGTCGTTCTCTGTATTAGACTTTCCTGTTCAAATTATTGTGTAGCTTCTGTATCCAGATTGGGTGCTGACTGATACACACTTCCTCATACATTTTAATGTGATAGCTAAAATTTCTTACCAAGAAGTTAAATAATTGAAAAAAGATAAATTATCTGGTGTTCTGAATATAGATATTCTTAAAATATATTTTTGTCAAAACCTTAGAGTGATGTATCTAGATCAGTTAATGAATGGAGAAGACTACTGTATAACCTGATTGTAAACTGTCTCAAGTAAATTGGATTTATTTCCTGTACACACATACATACACAAAGACTTTCATCTAAAAATTTTGAACAAGTAAGTCCGTACATGTTTTCATGACACACATCTCACTTATGACTGGTGGAACATGGATAGACAGATAGATGGATGGAGCGGTAGATAAGCAGACAGCTGGCAGGCAGACTGAGGATCTCCAAGATGAAACACTGTTTCAATACTTTTTTTTTTTTTTTACCAGTTCAATACTTCTCATTGTTTTATTTCTGGTTTTTTTTGTTTGTTTGTTTGTTTGGCCTTGCTTTCAAGGGTCTCTCCAGAAGTAATGCATTCCTGAACTGTCCTTCTGCTCAGTGTCTTAGAGATTTTTACCCTGTGATAATAAATCATAGTAAGCATTGGGATGGGTGGAAGCTATGCCATCTTTTGTGAAGTGGGAGAAGGGGAACCATGACAGAGGAGACTGGAAGGACGAGGTGGCAGACTACTATTCAGTAACAGACAGAAGTTTTAAGAAAATGCTTGCATAAGGCTGAGGATCAGAAAATTGCTTCCCTCACAGCTGTTCATGCCCTGTGGACACCCAGGGTACAAGTTTTCCAGTATGAAGAAAGCAGCGCCAGACCAAAGAACTACTGCATTCTATCCTGAAGGCCAGAGAGATACTATTCACTCTAAAACTGACAAGAAACCAAGTGGGAGAAGCTCAGCATTTTTTTTTCATGTAATGTAGACTAACAATATTAAATTATATTCCATAAAAATTTAGAAACTAAAAGCTTTCCTTACAAGAATGCTAAAAGTTTCCTTTAGAGTCAATATCATATCAAATATGAAACTCCTGAACCCCACCCATACCTATGGTTGGATGAAGGTCTTGCTTTTAACTATTTGTGACTCAAGATGTCACATGGCTTAAATCCTTCATTTACAGTGGCTCTGTTTCTTATTTAAAACAGTGAGTTTGCCTTAGATCCACTACTTCACTAAATCATACAATAGGGAAAGAAATGAAGAATCTTAAACAAAAGCAAAGGAGATATGGCCAATTTTTACCATTTGGGATATTAACAAGTTTAACATGGCTCAGCAACTATCTTAAGTGTTATATCAACTATTATGACACAAACTAAAGGTGTTGAAATATAAAGACGAGTGTTTTCTGAGAGGAAATGGGTGACAATTTGAAGGCCTGGTTTTTTTAACAGAATGAATAAATACATAAGAATTCAGAACAGATTCTCAACCAACACTAATGTGCAATAAGGTTTATGCAAGTTAAGAAAGGTTTTAAACTTAAAAAAATTTTTTAAGGAAACTACTGTTTCCTGTTATTTCTGGAAAATCTGTGAATGCTAGTGTTTTCAAAAGGAAACATTTGCGAGGAGATATTAAGTATGTTTTACAAGCTATACATATCAGATTCTTGTCTGTGCATTTCCCCTAAGAAATTTGTAATTCTGTTTTAAATAAATGACACTTACTCTCAATTAAAGTTTCTGTCTTTTTATTTCCCTAAATCAGCATCCCCATGGGGAGTATGGGGCTCCTAGGATTTTTTTCGTCCTAAATAAATACATTTTTAATAAAGAGTTTTCTTTCTTGGATAAGATCCATAATTTCTAGAATACAATATCTGACTTAACTATTCCATTAAAAAAAAAATATATGTACTGCCTGTTTTGTAGTAATCTATTGGGATCTTTAAAAGATTTTTGATCAATGCAAAACTTTAAACTCAGAGTATGTAATTTACTTACATATGTATAAATATTTGTTATAATTCCCACTTGACTTTTAATAAAGGTATTGCCCTTCACTGCAGAAGTGTGAATAATCCAGTTGGTGGATATTATTCAATCTGAAGGATTCACGTAAAGAACTTCCATTATGGTCCAATAAATAAATTTAGGGCCATCACTTGGTGATAGAAAAATCAATAAATATAGACATTTTTATGTTCACCAAAATCTCTTTCATAGCTCTGCTAAGCACCTTGTTTACTGAGATGACCAAGTTAATGCTAGGTATTTTAAAGATTCAAGTAACAAGAAATCAGCCAGTCTACCAAACTGGTAATTTATTATGAAAGCCAATAATTACTTTTGTTTGGGGGGGGCGGGGAGTAGAAAACTTAGAAATAAGAAAATTTAGGAATGGGAAGATTGAATGTGAACAGGCAAAATCAAGCTCGTTACCATCTGTGATTTGCTCATATCCTTAGGTTTTTAATATACTTACTTAAACAATGGAGTTCCACAAACAACACATTTGTATATTCCAGGATCTTTGTGATGTGTATATTCTCCTTCGAAGGCACTGATACACAATAAACAGAGCATAAAAAAAATTAAACAAAGTTACCATTATTTCTTATAGAACGTATTTGCTTAAAATATATTTCTCTAATAAATCTTTCAAGAGCTTTTTGTTTTAAAATGAGAACAGACCAAACATATGGAAATCTGAACATTACTAATATATTTCAAATCTCTATAATAAAATGTGCATATAACTACTCCAAACTAATGCAGGTTAAATTTTTTAAAAAATCAAGCCGTCTAGTTATGCAATGCTTAGAAACTTTTTTTCCTATTAAAAAAAAAAGCTTGTAGTTCAGATTCACAGAGAAAAACATTATTACATGAGATTTCTGCTCCTCTACAGTGTCCAAGAATGTATACCAGAAAATACAGAAGGGTCCAACACTTCAAGTGGAAGGAGTCTTATTTTCTGGTTTGAAAAGGAATATTGCAGCTTTAAGGGAATATTTTTCTAAGTTAACAATCTTAAAGGCTAGGAGGTCATTCAGCTAATACAAATCAGCTGTGCTAGCCCAACAAAAAGTCTATGTGCTCTGCAGCTTGTTTTTATTATCCTTTCACCCTCTTTATGAGGTCCAATTTTTTATAAACAGAATTTTTAAGAATGACCTAATCTCTAGTTGTTTGTGTGCATTAAATCATTTTACTAGTCATGTACACAACAGGACGAGTAGACGTCTCGGGCCGAGACCCAAGTCCATCTCTAGCTCCTTGTGGGGTGAGGGTGGACTTTGTCAGAGATTCAACATTTGGTCAAGTCAGTAAACAGTATATACTGTGACAGGAAGAGAGTGTTGCCTATTAACAAAGACCCCATGTGTGGTAAAGAGCTCTTTCAGTTCATGAATGAAAACAAGAAGTTACATCATTAATAAATTTGGATCAGAGGTAAGTTACGGCCTTATGCCAAGCTCCATGGTATAAATTAGACAACAAAATGGTCAGACTCTGGCAAGTTACCTTTGAGCTGGAATCAGCTGAGAGAGACTTTATTCACCAAAAACAGTCTTGGAAGTGAACAAACTCTTTTTTCAGGACTTAGGGCGAACTTCCAAGGACCAAAGCCATGTGAGGGCAGTTATTGAAAATTTTTGACATTCCAACCACAAATGAGCCAATAAATACTTTCTCCACATGTGCTTCAAAAAGAAATTGGAGTGGGGTAGAAAGGAACTAAATTATGCTACCTTCTTTTTGCAGCCAAAACATCTATACTTACAATGGCCACCTTCAAATTTTCAGCATCCTGGCAAAGTGCCATTCCCTCATGGTTTTGCTTACTGTGATGTCTTCCCAAAAAATGTACCTAAATCGCTATTACTTCCACACATTTTGTAGTAAACTAAAAACAGGCCCTTAACAAAAGCCTTGTGACTTTACAAAAGATAGAGTGTTCATTAAATGGGGAAAAGAATAAATAAAACTTAGTCTTAATCTAAACAATACCATTTTCAACCTTTTCAAGGATACTAATTTGTAGACTTTAGCAAATAAGTGCAGAATCCTTTGAATTAAATGGCAAGGGAGAGGATTCAAAGGTTGGAGCAGGGGTACAGAGGATGAAGAAAACTAGCTCTTGCTTAGTGACGTGTTCGTAAGCTCGCCTTACCTTTCGGTCCCTTTCTCCTGAGTGACATGGTATTGCAGGGGTGTTAGCCGCTTCCTCAGTTCCTGCTGGGAAAAGACCACCTTACAGTTCTTTTTATCCCTACATGACCCTGGAAAGAGAGAGGATATGGGAGAAGGAAGACTTTTAGCTTCAATCCTAAATAACTGCTTTGGCTGACCGCCACAGCACAGCTTCTGCTGTCACTTGTCAATGACCAGAGCAGTCCCTAACACACTAGACAAACTTACCTGAACTGCAGTTACTTCTCTCAATTTAAAGAGAAAGGTGCTCGAGATTCAAGTGATTCCACTGGTGCACCGATGATGTGCCACAGCCAAAGCTGCTAGCACGAAACAGTAAAAACCCACTGAACATTCACAAAATGGGACATTCTTTATGTCTTCCAATACCTTGATTTTTTTTTTACAAACAAATTCAAAAAGCGTAACTATTAAAAAAAAAAAGCGTAACTATTTATAAGCATTTCTGCTGTATATATAAGATGATGGGCATATTATGTTAAACAGTAACTCTCCATTCAATTAGTAGAAGAGCTTGAAACCGTCCTCCTTCAATTTCCATCCTGGGTGATTTAAATACTGTCCTAGTTATTTACTGAACCTGAGAGATGCATTTTTCCACAACTAGGAATTGCTATTCTTTGTGATTCTGTTGGGGTTTCCCCAGTGGCTCAGCTGGTAAAGAATCTGCTGGAATGCAGGAGACACAGGAGACGTGAGTTCGATCCCTGAGTTGGGAATATCCCCTGGAAAAGGGAAGGGCTACTCACTCCAGTATTCTTCCTGAAAAATTCCATGAACAGAGAAGCCTGGAGGGCTACAGTCCATAGGGTTACAAAGAGTCAGAAAAACTGAAGCAAATGAGCACAGCACAGTGATTCTGTCAGAGGCTTCACTGGGCTCTGAAGAGTCCTTTAAAATAAATATCTCTTGCAAGACTATCTTACTGTGTTTAAATGGGCAAGAAACTTGTAACAGACTCCAAGAGAAGGCAAGTATACTAATATAGTTTCAAGAAGTTCCAAACAAAGAGTGAGAAAAATAAGGAAGGTGGGAAAGACAAAGAAAAGTAAATGGGATTTTATTTACAGACCTACATTTTTCTTTTGTAAAGTATACCTAGGAAGACTTCACTGATTAAATGTATTTCAATGGTAAAATAATTTTAATGTGATTCTAATAACAATGTTAGCTTTTATTTCAGCTTATATAGTCTGCAGTAAAATGTCCAGACAACACCTGCTTATATGCGTTATTCTGTCTTACCCGAACAAATGACTGAAGAGAAATACAGTCAGTCCTCTGTATCCACAGGTTCCACAACTACAAACTCAACCAAACATGATGGAAAATATTCACCACCCCCCTAAAATTCCAGAAAGTTCCAAAATGCAAACCTTGAGTTTGCCATGCTAAAGCAACTATTTATACAGCATTTACATTGTATTAGGTATTATTACAACCAATCTAAAGATGATTTAAAGTATAAAGGAAGATGTGCATAGGTTATATGTAAATACTATGCCAATTTATATAAGGAACCTGAGAATCCTCAGATTTTGGTAACTGCAATCCCCCATGAATACTGAGAGATACCTTTAACTACAGACATGGCAACCCTTACTCAATGCAGTAAAGTTGCTTTTCTTTGCTTTTGCATCACAGGGTGAAAGAGGCATGCAGATGGCCCTACATGCAAAATTTCTTACCATGTTTCAAAGTTACTAAGAGAAAGCTTGCTTAAGTTTCCAGAATAGTAAAAACTTCTTTGGGAACCTAAAAAAAAATATGATTGAGGAGTAAAAATGCTTCCTACTCCTTTTACTTTAAAGCACCTAGTGTCATAGTATATGAGATCACTGGAATTATAACAAGAGAAACTTAACTAACCACTGACCCTGACTCTGGGATTGAAGAAGGATATCAGCTTCCAGAATCAGGGCCACCAGGACAGTGACTGATTTTCTATGAGAAAACATGGAGGCAGGAAAAGAGCAAACCAGAGCCAAACAGAAAAGCACACCTTTGAGCAGGCCTGTGGGGTGTCAAACAGCACCTCTTCTGTCCTTCCACAAAGCATGGCTGGTGCTGCTCTGGCCTGAAGAGAGCCATACGAATGAATAGCTGCCATGTCACTCACCTCACTGGACCCCATAGTACACCAGGCTTTCTCCAAATACCTACTACTTACACTTTCTATATCTTCTAAGAGACAGACAGAAATGTTTCCCTGAGAAACGTCTGTCTGATCAGAATAAGCCTCTCCACAGCTTGAAAGCAGAACTGGCTGTGAGAGGTGAGTCTCCGCACAATTCGCTACAGACATCTTAAAAGGTGTTTCTTGTTTCTGTTTCTTTATATGTTGGAAGGGTTGTATCTTTGTTGATTTCATCCAGAAAAATTCATTAACTGCAAACCTAATATGACAAAAATATCTTGGTTAAAATTATTCTTTTCAGTGGCACAGATAATTAAACTCTGTATAGTTAAACAATTCTGAAACAATTCTGTCCAAAATATTTTTGTTAATATATGTTCATTCATACAAAAAGACCAATTGTGTTCCCAAAGTTGAGAGAACTAAGCTACCCATCTGTATGTCATTTAGTACAAGAGAAGCAACTGCAGGTTTAAATTACATGGTATTGGATTGCAATTTCCTAACATTGGATGCTTTTCTGCTTTTTTACCTTGAGTCATTTACTAAGGAGTGTTCATAAAAAGTAGCTTAAAGCACAGATGCTTGCAAATCGTTTAGGCAAAGATGTTTCTCTCTTTTTCATTCTCCTTCTCTCCAAAAAATCTCTCTTTTCTGAAGAAAAAGAATAAAACTGTTGGTCAGTATTGACGAACCATGTCAAGTATTTGTACAAGGAGAAAAGGTAAAATTGAAAACATCTGATTGAAGTAAATAATACAAACATAAAAGCTTTGCTGGTGAATGAAGGGTATTGAAAAGACTTTATTTCATAGATTAGAAATTACTTTTGATCTAAACATTCTTAAAAACAGATTGTTTTCCGCTATGAACCATCTCATTAGTCGTGCCACAGAGACCTCGTTTTAATGGCAAGCTTTGAAAGCGTGCTGCTGTACTCTTTTGTTAGGCTCCGTCTTATTTTGAGGCCGGGGGGCGGGGGTAAAGATTTCATTCCAGCTTTCTTTGTTTGTCTTTCAAGAACCACTAAAGCAGTATTCACACAAATTTTGTAGGAATGTGCCCTATGTCATAGCCTACAAATTATTTGGTTTTGGTGCACTTAAAGGTCATCTTCCAAATTAACAAAATTTTCCTACATCCTGGCTTTTCAACCTTAAATATAAATATTGTTTCCTAACTGTATGTGAGGTTTGTTCTTTAAGAAATGCTAGTGTTTATTTAAAGTTGTCAAACTTTGTACATTTTTATTCTTTGGTCATACTATGTTCTCAAAATAATTAGGCTTTTAAAGTGTGCCTAATAGCAAAAGGAAGTGTGTGTGGACTAGAAACAACTATTGTGATTTAATACGAAACAATGAGAAGTTAGCGAAATTTTAATAAATTTCTTGCCACATAGTTTAATAATAATATGCTTTCCTGGACAGTTGAAAGCTATACTCTTACATTAGCCCTCATCGCATCATAACCAAAACCTGGCATATATAAACACAGAAAGGCTTCACTTTTGTCTCTAATTTTCCTTCTCCCTATCAGACTCACTTTTCTAAAGTCATGTGGTGCCACTGTCAATTTCGAAGAAA
This sequence comes from Capricornis sumatraensis, assembly GCF_032405125.1. NCBI lineage: Eukaryota > Metazoa > Chordata > Mammalia > Artiodactyla > Bovidae > Capricornis > Capricornis sumatraensis. The sequence continues at coordinate 92,871,504 of NC_091072.1, forward strand.
TCATTTCATTTTGAAATTCTAGAATAATTCATTGGATGGTTTCCCTTTACTATCTTCACTTAGGTACTGTAATTTTCTTATTACACAGGGTAATTTAACATTAGTATTATATGGCATCTGTTCAACGACCCCTAAATTGACTTAGAAGTATGTTAGGAAAAGATTTTTCTCTTTATTTAAATGCTTAATAGAGTACTTTGAAGCCACGAGTGTGTGTATATATACACAGGCAACACAAAGCATACCTGAAAGGGTAATATTGCTACCAAGGTATCTAATCATAACATCATTCCTTATGGAGTAAGTTTGGTATATATCAGACCCACCTTGAACCCAATCCAAGGGCATTTATTTGCTAAAATATGGCCAAAGTCTCTTTTTATATCAAAACTTGTTCCATATTGTTGCCTTGAATCTAGTATTGTCTTGAATCAGAGTTCACTTCCTGCCTCTGTCTGCTTCCTAGTCATGGGACCTTAGACAAATGGGTCTCTCTCTACACACTACTACCCTCAGAAGTCTGCTATGAGAATCACAACAATTAGCAGTTAACAAACACTGTCCAAACAAATACAGTATTAAATTATCATTTTGATTACAGTGAATTCTGAAGTTAAAATTGTACTTTAGAAGATAACCAGATCAGGCATTTCAGTGTGCTAAAATATTTTATTGATAATTATTTTTCTAAAATAATTCTCTTGGGATAGTATTTTCCTCACAAGTTCTCTTTTAAAATGATTCAAACAAGAATTGGAAGAAGAAAAGAAAATTAAAATTTGAGTAACTACTCTGTGGCAGACATATTTCTAGGCACTTTCTCATAACTAAATTTAATCCTCTCAATAATTCCAGGAGGTAGATGTCATGTCCATTGTACAGATACAGAAACTGAGGCTCAGAGAGGTTATAATATAACTTACTAAGAACAAACAGCAAAAAGATACACTGACTCAAATCTCAGGCTGTCGGAGTGCAAAACCCATGGAAAAATTAAGCTACAAATTTCTTCTTTCTTCCTAAATTATATGATAACTTTAAACTTGAAAACTATCACTAACAACTAAAAATAACAAGAGAGGAAAGTAATGATCACTGTAGTACATCTAGAAAGTAAAAACATTTACCTATTAGCCAACGTCTGTTTCACCTAGGTTCACTCCTTCAGCAGAGGGTCAGTGACAAGGTTCAAATGGGATTCTCACAATGTCTATAAAATGTTGAAAGGCTTTTTAAATTCTTGTTAAGAAGTAAATCAAATCTGTAACCTAAATCTTAGGGCATTTTTAAGACATAAATCTTATATTTCTGTGTGAAAAATCAAAACAAAACAAAATCGAAAGATCCCATAATTTTAATTTTGGTCCTAGGATCCCGTAATTTTAATTTTGGAAAAAAATAAAACTATTATTTTCCCAATGTAGTAAGTGAAGATAAGACTACCTTATTTTCCTTTGAGGAAAGCTCATGTTTAAATATCTTGCCACTGTATTTAAAAATGGTTATTTCAATTTTCACTATAAATTATAATTTTTAGTTGGTTACTAGTCTGTCATTTTGGAAAGTTAAAGAAACTTTTATCCCAGATGTAGTAATGTTAGGAATTTCTAAATAAGTGTACATTTATAAAAGCCAAGTCTAGCCCATTTTTACAATAGAATATTTAAAATTATATACCATGAACCATTTTTCCTTGTGTTTTGTTTTACATTCTAGTAATTTAATAAAGGTTTTTTTTTAAAAATCCCTAACACAAGAAAGAAAAGCTCCATGCTTGTAAAAGAATGCTCAATTCTTTTGATTTTTTTTTTTTCTTTCAGCATAGACCTATACAGGAAAAACATTCCTGAGATGAACAGACCATCTAAGACATCATGACACTGGCCTCAGATCTGGGGTTTCCATGAAACTAGGGCTGCAGGGCTTACTTTGAGGACCACCGATACAATGTTTTTCTTACTGGTTTTTTAAGTCATCAAAATTGTTGAGTGTTTACAGAGTACTCGGCTAAGTAAAATATTCATTCATTCAACAATTACTTACTGAGCACCTACTCATGTGCACTCAGTCATATCTGACTCTTTGCCACTCTATGGATTGTAGCTCACCAGATACCTCTGTCCATGGGATTCTCTAGGCAACAATATTGGAGTGTGTTGCCATTTCCTTCTCCTGGGGATCTTCCTGACTTAGGGATCGACACTGTGTCTCCTGCCTTGGCAGGTAGATTCTTTACCACTGCCCCACCTGGGAAGCCCTGAGCACCTACTATATTCTGTCATTATTCTAAGTACTTAAGACATATCTGTGAGTAAAATCAAGATCCTTTCACGGAGCTGCTATCCCAGCAGGGGTAGAAAACAGATAAAACACAATGAAAATAAATAAGAAAATTATATAGCCTCTCAGAAGGTGATAAGTATACAGGATGGGGAAAAAAGGTAAAACTGAGCAGAGCAAAGAAGACTGGGAGTGCTAGAAGTAAGGACTATAACCTTAAATAGAATGGTCAAGGTAAGCCTCACAGAGGTGACATTTAAGCACAGCCCTGAAGGAGGAGAAGTTGGCTGTGCTACTCTCTGAAGGAAGAGCTTCCTGAACACCTGGGGGAAACAGCCAATGTGAGAGATTGTTGTTGTTGTTCACTGAGTCATGTCCAACTCTTTGTGACTCCATGGACTAGAGCATGCCAGGCCTCCCTGTCCCTCACTATCTGTAAGATATGTAAAAGATGAATACACTAAAAAGTTCCTGTTCCAGTGGTAGAGATGGAGACAAGTAACTACAATGCAAATACTAAAACTTGAATATGAATAGTGTAGATATTTAGTTCAATTGCTCAGTCGTGTCCGACTCTTTGGGATCCCATGGACTGCAGCACGCCAGGCTTCCCTGTCTATCACTAACTCCCAGAGTTTACTCAAACTCATGTCCATTGAGTTGGTGATGTCATCCAACCATCTCAACCTCTGTCATTCCCTTCTCCTCCCGCCTTCAATCTTTCCCAGCATCAGGATCTTTTCAAATGAGTCATTTCTTCGCATCAGGTGGCCAAAATATGAATAAGAAACAACAACAAAAAGAATATACTTTTATATCTGGAAATTTACAATTGCAATATTTTAGGACAGACATTGTCTGACATGACCTTTCTTTCTTCCTTTTAGCGAAGTGAAATCCTTTTAGCCAAATGCTATACTCAAAATAGCTCTCAGAGAGTATTTGGTTGAATGCTGAACACAGAATCAGAGTGCAGCCTCTGATAGTTTGCTCTGTGTATTTAATGTCATCCCTTTCAGACTATCGATCATCACTCTCAACCTGGACTCATGTGCAAGATACTCAGTAGATGTTCTTTGGTGATGAATTTTTGACAGGCCTAGAGAACAAAATCCTTTGGCCAAACATTTACCCTTAGGAAACATTTCAATAAGTCTCCCCTTCGAGGTAATCTTGTAGGTGGTAGCAGGAAACATCCATAACTAAAGAAAGTATAAAATTAGTACCTTGACTTAGTTTTCACTTTTTAAAAACATTCTTAATTTTTACACTCAGGTTCAGTTTAATTTTGTCGGTCTGCCATGTCCTAAATATAACACAAAGAAAACAAAAAAACTCTCTAGGTCATAGGAATCAGAAGGTAAAGATCTTTTTCTTTTTTATATGTGAGAAAAGGCATATCTTTATTTCTCATAGTAATAATCGCATTTCATGCCTTCTTGCTGTTTTTCTATTATACTTCACATAAGACGGTTCTACAGATCAGTTTCAGCTCTGTTCTACTGATGCATGCACAGAGTTCTAATTAACATCAATGGACATTATAAGCATGCCAAGGCAACACAGCATTTTAAACTTCTTGAATTAAACAAGACCATATGTTTTAGTGGTGCGTAGTTGAATGATAAAATTGGTCTTCTGGTTTCCATACTGAAGGTTTGAATAGATAAACTAAGAAAATATTTTCAAGGAAGTTTTCCTTCCAAGTCTACATATCCCTATAAATTCATCCCTACTCTGATCTTTCATCTGAATATCCTCAGTACTCGTGTATTTACTCCGCAGGGTACTATTTACATGAGCTAATATAATATTTTGCAATTATTCTCAAATATCTTCAGTTGTTTCTGCTTTATTTTCCCAGATTATAAATTCTTTGAACACATAAACTGTTGAGCCTAATATTAATTCATACTTTCTGAAACTATTTATTAAACATCTACAGTGAAGTAAGAACTGTGATGAGCACTGGAAAATTAAAAATGAGTAAGTCAAGGTTGCTGCCCCTAGGGGAACACATACTGTAGCAGTAAAGATAAGAAAAACAATCAATACAATGTGCAGTCTTATAGGAAAAATATATGTAAAGTTTTGGGTCAAGAGACTTAACAAAGAAGACATTAATACTGTTAAACTTTGCCCACCAACATTGACTAGGTCTGATTATAACTGGGATATAGAAAACTCACATTATTTGTAGAAACAGCATCTACAGGGTCAGCGGGCCAAAGGAGATTCAAATAGGGAAGAGAACTCTATGTAAACAAGCTGATAGATGTAGTGTGATCAAATACATACAATGTCAAGATGGTAATCAGAGTCTTTCATGTCAGTGGGATTAGCTAATTTAACAAAGTAAAATAGCCAGAATAAAATGTGTATTCTGATTTGGAAGAGGAAAAATTGGGCAGCAGAGAAATGAGGCAGTTTTAAAATTAAAAGGGAAATATGTCAGTGTTTTCTCACTGCAAGTCAATAGGAGTAAATGTACCTCCCACAACATCTAAAGTCTATTAAATGATTTCAAATTCTAGCCTTTAATAGTAAATAATCTGTAAGACTGCATGATTTTCCTGAGAGGAGACAATGGAGAGCTTTACCACTACATTTATCCGATGATACATTAACCTGAATGAACTCTGTAAAATACAAACCACATTTTACATTTCTATCTTTACTTGCAGGTTACAAAGTTTTAATTGTTGAATTCATGTCTAGTAATCATTTTATCACTTTTCTCTAAGTGTATTAAAATGAACTAAAGAGTACTTACAATTCTTCCAAATGTAATGCCAATACCAAGAGCAATGACTTTTGTATTAATGTGGACCGTGAAGACTAGAGTTCAGGGAAATATTTCAAACATGTGTTGATCCAGAAAGCATTTTCTTACTTACAAAGCATCTGAGTAAAAAGAGGATTTTTAAAGGCACTGCCATCATCAAGTGACAATAATGGAAGAGAAAGTTACTTAACTTCAAGTCTAGCTGATTGCAAGTGAAACATCTGACAAAGTTAGCGTTCCCTGGTTTTAATATTTTTTTCCAGTATGGGTCTTCAGTAGAACATCATAGCCAGTAGAGAAAAAAAAATTAAAAACAGACAGACTCATTTCCATTCTACATTTCACATGCAATCAAAAAGACTTGCAAAAAATAGTTCTCTCTCCCATCCTCCCTCACCGTCTTGGGAGCAAAGACTGAAAGCGGAAGATGAGAGGTAACCACCCACAAAAAGGATGGAAAGGAGCCTTCTCTTAGATTACCATGCAGAATTTTATTTCCATGTAACATCAAGTATACATTTTTTTTACAAAGAAACTAAAATCTACATTGTCTAAGAGCTCAGCTTTGTAAATGTCTAAAATTACATTATCGCCCAAATCAAATTTAAAATCTAAATTAATTAAGCTCAATAGACAGATAAGTCTGCAATTGTCACTCAATGAACAGCTAAATCTGAGTCTAGCTATACATGTATACAGTCCAGAAAAATCTAAGAGATTCTGGAGAAAAAAAAAAAGTCAAAAAATTTAGTTTTCTTTATCAGCCAGATAACTAAAGTAAAGGCATAAGACTTCTTCTGAATTATTCAATATCTCCTTAAGGGACAGGGGGATAATTTCAATAATCTTTGCATCCCCAGAACCTTACACTGTGCCCAGAGAAGAGTAAGTACTAAATAAATGCATGTTGTATTTAAATATTTATTCAACTCTCCATTTTAATTATTGCTATTTAAATTTTCTTCCTAAAGATGTTTTCTAAATGACAGCTCTGGCTGTTTCTTAGAACTTAGTTTAAAATCTGCAATAATATTTGCTCAATAAACGAATGAAATTTTTTAAAAATAATGGACTAAATTTTTAAATTACTACTCTGAATCTTTTATTACCTCTCTAGAGTTCCACTCTCAAGTCTTTTATTATGACTAATATTCCATTAATTATCTGTATTTAAGACTCTGAAATCACTTAATCCAGCATTCCGCAAAACATATCATGTGAAACACTGGCTCCGGAAAAAAAAATGCTTACAGGTAGTTCCTGTTGGGGGGTGAGAGAAGTTTCCACAGTCAAACCAGATTAGGAAAATCTAGGTTACATGGGCTTTAAATGAAGAGTTCGTCCAGACTTTCTTATGCCAATGTCCATTATTGAATATGTGGTATTTTGACACACCATTATTTTACGCTCCACTAGAAAGGTGGAAAAGAATTGTCAATCAAACCAGAGCAATACTTCCTTATCAAAATGATTTGTATGTTGCATCCTCATTACCAAGATGGTGAAATGTGAACACAAGTCATCTTAGATGTGGCAGCATGCAGTTTCTCCACATGAGGATGGAATCCGTTTTATAGGCTATTAGTAGAACAAGTGTTCATAATTTGGGAATTGATAAACTTCTAGTTCAAAGCCCTCATGAGGAAGAAAACCAAGGCCCAAAGATGTTGCATGACCTGGTCACACACTTGGCTAATGAGAGCGAGCTCCTGTCTGCAGCTTTCCTCCTTTAATCTATTCATTCATTATATTCCTCTCTTGAACCAGAGCTCTGTGGTACATTAACATGCCCATCTCTCACTAACCTACGTGCCCACAGTCTGTTCCCACTCTCCACACCGCCACCCTCTCCTCCTAGAATCTCCTGCTAATTATAACTCCATCTCCTGCATTCCTTCAATATCCTCCAGAACTGTCACTGCTTCAAATCCTAATCCAAGAAGTTCATCAGCCTTTCTGAGCAGAAAGATGCACAATGCTTTTCTTATTTCTTCTACTCCTTCCTTCAGTAGTAAAGCAAAGGAGGAAATGTTTATATAGAATCATAAAAACATGAAGTATATAACTCCTTTTATTCTATAGATAACAAAATTTGAACCCAAAGTAGCCAGCCATCTTTCCAAGAATGTATATTCCTTAAAAACAGAGCTCACATTACTTACTATGTGGCATTATTTGGATACATAAGATGATGCTACTTATTCATCACCATCCATTCATTCAACAAATATTTACTGAGTACCTATTCAATAAGTGACAGATGTCAGAAGTCTAGTTGCTAAAACGGCATAGTGAATTAAACAATCAAAAAAATCTCTACCTTGCCAGAGCTTACTATGCAGGAACCATAAGTTTTCCTGTAATAGAAATAGATTTTGATGATCAAACCTATCAACTTTCCCAGACTTATTTGATGTCCCACCTCTGCCTTTTTATATTTTTCCAGTGTATTTTCCCTTACGGCCAGGGATTAAAGTTGAACAGAATGAATTTCTGGGAAATGTAATGTTAACACTTGAGGGTAATATCTAATTGTGAACAATTTGACAAGAATGTATTTCGTTCTAAGTTTACAGATGAGGAATAGGAATAAAAGGTACAAAACAGATTCTGGGGCCAGAAGGCAAGTTGGTGGTAAAAACAAACTAGTAAATGTAGATTATGCTTCCAAACTCATTCTTCATCAATACCAAAAACAGGATAGCAAACTCCGAAACTTGCTGTGATGGTATCTAAAATTTGCATATGAAATATTGATCAAAATGGAATATACTATGAACAGCTGTACCATTCTGTGAGCCACTAAGCATTTCTGTAACAAAACAAAATCTTAAAAACTATAGCTATAAAATTTGGGGGTTTATTTGCTTGCTTAAAATTTAAGTAATCTAGCAAGTTAGATTAGCAGTACATTCTTATTTTGCAATTATGTGGTTGACTACAATAAATATATCTACTGTTGAAGGAAATGCTTACCATAGTAGTAACCGAGTAAATTTAAATTCTATAAATGTATATCTCTTAAAAGTCACTTAAATAACTAATATCTTTGTCATTTCATGGTAACTTTTATAATATCCATTTTAAAGTGACTAATACAATTGCAAATATACTAAATGTAAAAAAAAAAAGAGAGAGAGAGAGAAACCAAGAGAATTCAAATAAATGGGGATTTTAAAATGTACACCCGTGGTGGATTCATGTCAATGTATGGCAAAACCAATACAGTATTATAAAGTAAAATAAAGTAAAACTAAAAAGTTAAAAAAAAAATTTCAAAGGGTTGATTTCAAATGCAAAGGCACAAAAATTTAGATAATTTGCCACTGCATCTCAATAAAATCTATTCAAAGCATTTTAAATTAAAATATATCTAGCAGAAGCAGCCATGAGAGATTCAATCTCTAAATAAAATGTTTAGGATGAAGCTATAAACTAGAAAAGACTGACGAAAATTCATCAAGTATCTAGCCACATATTAGTAACTCCTGGTGAACTGTCATTCACATCCCATTCTTCATTAAACACGTATTTGCTGAAAGCAAAAGATGGCTTGTTTTAATAAGTCCTTCTATGACCTGTTAGGTAAATTTTAGATAAACATCTAATAATTCTACCTATATGATTCCCAAAAGTCCGTGTTGTCTCAATAAACTAACTGTAAAATTATCATTTGTTTTCAGAACTTAAAATATTTCATATTCAGTGGTCATTGTTAATTAGAGAATTTTTCAAACAAAATTAAAACTCTTTTGTGTGCATGCCTATTTTATCTGTTGATACTAGATTTTGTTATGTATTTTATCATTATTAATGTAGGTGAAGAATTTATTCTATATTTAACAAAAAATTAACAAATTCCACATTTAACAAACCATATGCCCAACACCTTATTCATACATATGCATTTATTGTTCTATAGCAATTTAGCCTCATGCACAAATGATTTTTAAAACTCATCTAATAATTAGATGCTGTACAGCAATTTTTCAACAGTAACTAATACTTTATTATATCACGGAGTTATTAAAGCACTTTGTTTTAGTAAAGAATATAGCTGTATCCAAGTACTCATCAACATTTTAAATATAATTTTTCTTAGCTTCCAAAAATATTTTCATTCATGCAAGAAAGGACTCATGCTTAACAGTCAACATGTTAAATTAATAACATTTTCAAGATTCTATAAAAATTCAAAACATAGCAAAACAAAATGTGAAATTTTCTTTAATTCTTGGGTGGTCTGCTGAAGAAAATTTAGCTATATATAAAACCATAAATTACTGTTAAATCAGCTATTTGGATACAAGATAAGTTAATTTATGAAAACGTGTTTTAGTTTATAGAAAGTCTACACATGAAAGACAATTTCGATGAGATGTTCAAGCAGAAGGAAGTTGGAAGCCTGTTGAAAATGGAAAAAGGTTTTGCACTCCACAAATATTGTTTGAACATAATATAAGCAGAAAAAATTTGTGGCTTGTAAATCCATGTGTTCTTAACTGAATATTTTTAACATGCTCTTGTTTAAGTTTTCACAATGCACCTATGTGCTAATGATATCAATACCCTTTCAAGCTGTGAAAGAGTGTAAACCTAGTGCCATCTACTGGGAGAAGTGGATGTCATTCAATCAATTAATTGCAAATTTTGTGAATTAGGGGAGCTGAAATCTGAATGTCTTTTTTTTTAAGAACTCTTTGTTTCTTTAAAAAAAAAATAATAGCCCTCCACAAGGCATTTTTAATTTAATCAAATTAAATTAGGTAAGATGAACATGTAAGAATGTGAAGCCAGAGAATAGAGAGCATTAAACTGAGCTTGTGGGAGAAAATTTCATTGGTGACATCAATACAGAAATTAGAAATAATGCGTTCTGATTAGTGTCTTTGTATTGGTTTCAAATGTATCTTTTAGAAGACAGGTTCTGAATCTGTGGTCAAATAGCCCTCAATTACAAGTATCAGATATCTTATAAAAAAAAATCGAAACTATATGAAAACTTGCATAGGTGCACATATGTTTCTTCTAGGTGAACATATGTTTCTTTTCTTCTGGAGAAGAAAAGTCATAACATTAATTTATAAAAAATTTTTTTTAGATTAAAGATGGTTCATGTTTTCATGATCCAAAATGGTTAAAAAATAAAAATAATACAGAAAGCCAATCTATTTGGTAGGTGAGCAGCATACCACTGACTTCAATTATTTCTTTACAGTAAACACAAAGAACGTCAGGTGCTATTAATGAAATATTGCCAGCTCAGACTTGAATAATATTACTTCTTACTTATGGATATTGCTTTGGTGCATATGTGCAGTACTTCCTCTTTACAAATGCAGAACTTAAAGGCCAAAAGACAATATTAATTTGTTCCAGAGAGAAGTGACCAAAAGAACCAGAGTTCTTACTTCTCACGGTAAGTATCTGTTGTTGTTTATTTGCTAACTCGTGTCCGACACTTTTGCAACCCCATGGACTGTAGGCTATAATATGTACTTATTATATTATAGGCTATAATATGTACTTATTCATAATATCTATAATTTGTACTTATCATATGTACTTATTCCTTTCCTCAAACAGTTTATCACCAAAACTCAAATTGCTGGAGAGAAAAAGTAAAAGAAATTTTGGATAATATACTTTGAATCTGTGTTACCATTTTTTATTGTTATTTGTTTGGCTACAATGTGATTTATTCCTAAGAAATCTACCATATTGTATCAATGCAATAAAGTGAGAAAAGAGAAATTGGTTTTTTTACAATATTTTCAAAAGGCACCCAAACTATGAACTTTAATTTAACCTTCCCATTAGATTTATTTGAGGCCAAAATAGTCTTAGATAAATTTGTCCTCTCTGTTATAGCTATCACTTCACCTACATGTAAACTTTCCAAATGTTTATTCATTCATTTAACAAATATTTATTAAGTGCCAGGCACTGTGCTAAGCTCTGGAGCCACAGGCCCCTGATTCTTGGAGAGCCCTACTTAACCAAACGATAGTCCTACTTACATACAGCATTTGCAAAGTACCTGTCTTTAAGACTTCTAATTTCTACATTACAATATTATGACATAACACCTTTACAAACTGCCGTGTGGCTGTTCAACTCATGGACTATTAAACATGCCAGTAAAGTCTATAAGAGTAACAACCACATATTACATGTATGATGTTGGAGAAAAGCACAATTTATCACTGCAATTAGTACTACTTAGACAAATACTCTCGCTTGGCTGAAAACTACCATGATATCTAGTCTAAGTTACAATTTGACTTAATTTTTATCAAGCACTGAAACTATGTGTAAAATTGCGCTTCCTAACCCTTGCTAAGATAACCCCTTCAGTCCTGATTTAGAGGAAAGGAATTCTAATGTTCAAACATGGAAAATATTTCTGTCCTCCCACCACAACCAAGCAGATTTTTCTGTAAATTCCCAGCCATTAATTAGTACCGACTCTTAAGACCTGATTAACCCAAAGCCAAGTAAAAACAAAACAATGACAGTTCATAAAATCACAGAATTTCAAAACTGAAAAGATTTTCTAATTTAAATTTCTCATTTTAAAAATAAAGAGACTGAGCTCTGAAGAGGTTTACTGGTATGTTCAAGGGCACACAAGTTAATGATGGAGCTGTGGTTAGTTCTCTGACTCCTATTCCAGTGCTCTTTTTCATTACATAAAAGAAACTGTTATAGGAAATTAAGAAGAGCTCTGAGAGAAAAAAAATTACCTTTAATTACAAACATGAGCAAACCATAACTCAGATGCACTTAATAAGCTCTAAATTGAAATTATGCCTATTTAAAAATAAGAAGAAAAGGAAATCAAAGCTGAAAAATGATAGATCAGCCTTCTGGGATATGGCCTTCATACAGGTCAATCCAGTTATAATCAATTTTAAGAGCCTGCTCCAATTATTTTTCAGTTCTGGAATTATTTCGTATTGAATAATACCTAAAATTAGTAGGGTACTGGCTAGGGAGCAGAAGTCTTTTTGATTTACAGAGATTTTTGTTGTAATGGGTTTTGACCAGGGAACAGTAAATTAAAGAAAGACGTCAAACTTTTACCTTAATTTCCTGTATCTCCAAATTTGGCCTCTTCCCTCTCTACTTGAATAAAGTAATGAAGGCTAGAATTCCCATTTCAATTTCATTTTCCTTTTTCAAAATTTAAATTGTTTGTTTCACATTATTGTTGAACTTAGCAGTGTCTTCAACATAGCTACTTTTCTAACAGTAAAATTCTGTGAATTTGAGCAGGCTCTGGGAGATAGTGAAGGACAGGGAAGCCTGGCCTGCTGCAGTCCATGGGGTCACAAAGAGTCGGACACGACTGAACAACAAAAGTAAAATTCTGTCAGAGAAATGGACGGTAACAAAGATTTTGCTGACACTGAAGTTATAAAATATGTGCACACTGGAAATTTCAAAACACTTTAAAAAGTACAAGGTCCTTGAATGGCTAAGCAATTATGGAATACTACTCTACCAAATCATTTATCAAAGTAAAATAGGTTTACAAGCCCTAAGAAAAAAAGACAGAGTCCCTCTGAGCAATCATTAGTACTAGATAGTAAGAATAAAAGAAATGTGTTGTATGTTTACAGGACTTGAATTCTGGTTCAGTGGGATGTATGAGTAAAATAAAGAGATCAAAACAACAAACTGAGATGGTTATTTCTAAAATATAAAGTGCATTTGTGGCTCCGATTAAAGAAAAACAAGTTAAGTGCAATATGGGATGTACTGAAATACTTTTTTAAAGTCTATTTTACTAGAAAAACACAAAAAATATATATCTATATTGATACAGATGTCTACAGTGATCTAGTGAACATTTACATACAGTGCTTACTATATGTCAGCCACTGTTGTAAGCATTTTTCACATCCTAAGCTATTTTGTTCTCACAGCAACCCTTTCAGGTGAGTACTATTATTATTCCCATTTTACAAACAAGGAAGTCAAGGCACGCAACCAGTTAAGTGGCAAAGCTAGAATTTAGATGTGTGGAATTCCAGAATTTGTGTGTTTGAGCATTGTGCTATAATGGTTACTTCTTAAAAATTATCATCTTTGTTGAATTTATCTTTGAATCATTAGGATATAAAAATTTAAAGACACATAGTTGATGAAACAATTTCATTATGAAATCTCTTAACTCTACAACTGTCATATCGGAGTGATACCATGTTAATTAATAAGTTTCCATAAATACTTAGCCTCCTTAGTGTACAACAAACTAATGTTACAAGAATTATGCTAGTGCTTTCGTACCTGGGGTTTTTTCCCAGTGGAAAACATGGTTACATATTAGTTAAATAACCTGCATACTCCAATTATGTGCATGTGTGCTCAGCTGCTCAGTTGAGTCTGACTCTTTGTGACCCCCATGGACTGTAGCCCACCAGAGGTCTGTCCATGGGATTCCCCAGGCAAGAATACTGGAGCAGGTGGCCGTTTCCTCCTCCAGGGGATCTTCCCGACCCAGGAATTATTACACATAGTTCATAGTCATGGAAAAGTTTCACATAGCACAGAAACTACACTGGTTGATGCTCTCCCTCCAGCTTACATACAATAAAAGAAATAAAACTTGTCAGTTCTGTAACTTGAATTTTTCTCTTATCCATACCCCTTCTTTGCACACCTACTGTAACAATCATTGTTAAGGCTCTCCATGCTCCATGAGTCCCTCCAGCCTCAAGCTCCCCCAACATACTCAGTGGCAGCAGTATAGGAACATGGCAGGTTGGGAAGCAAAGGTGTCAGGAAGAGTGGTTATGGACTCCAAGCATTAAGTTTTATTGACCTCTCAACACACACAGACATAAAAGCTATTTTTTGAAATGGACAGTGTTTACTATTCAACTATAGCTTCAAGACAAAAGCCTTATCCTCACTTCTAATTAAGCTGCCATCTCTCAACCTTCTCTTAGAAATATCTGGAACCAGCCCGGACCGTCCATCATACTAAATCAATAAACCTTATAAATGTAAACCAAGTCATTTTACTTCCCCTTCATCCCTTCCCTAAGATTTAAAATTTTAAAAACATCATATAAGGCACTTTACGATTTGTCTACCTTTCTTTCTTATCTCTTCTAACCTGCCCTCACCCACCCAAGCAAGCCACATTAAATAACTCGTATTTCTTTGAAGATACCTTGCCTTTTCAGGTCTTCATGTATTGCCCACACTACTTCATATGTCAGAAACGTCCTTCCCCCTCCTTGGACATCTGGCTAACTCTTGCTCATAGTCTGAGATTCAACTTAAGCATATCCTACATGAAGCCTTTCTTAAACTTCAGAGACCTTCCCTCCCTTCCAAAAATCTCTTCCCCTAAGCAAAGAGCTAGGACCATCCTCTGCATTCCCCTAACATCCGAGGCATAAATACTTTAGTCTTATCACCACATGGTTCAATGGTCTTTACACAGTTTCAGCTCCAGCTTGTGCTTGTTAAAGAAATCGGCTTGATCTTATTTATCATTGTATCCTCACTGCTTCACACAATGCCTGGCACTCATAGTTAATATTCAATGAATATTTAATGAGTTAGAATGAAATTCTCTATATAATATAGTAATAGAGAAAACTAAAATGAAATAAAAGTAATATTGATAATAACGTTCACAGAAAATATCTGGCCATTGTGACTTTCATAACAAAATTATAATGTTAAACATAGGCAAACAGTAAAATTTTGGACTTTTATGTCTCTCTTGTTTAAATGCTTAAAATCACATTTTTAAAAAGACTGGTTGGTGGTTCTAATTTAAGAACCAGTTAATACATGCTATAGTAATTCTCTATATTTGGTCATTGTTAAATAGAACATCTTTTCTTTGCAAGTACAATAACTAACTTTATTACACTAAAGTTGTTCATTTTGATTTTTTTTCTTTCCTAAAGGAATGACCACATGTGGAATGAAAAGCATTTTCATTTTCCTTTAACAAGATGAACGTCCTATTTTGTGTGATTTGGGGTGGTTTCTTATCAAGACTGCCAGCCTCTTATGAACATTATGATTTTCAGATGGGTAGTGTGCATTAAAGAATAAGAAGATATCATGAAATATTAGTGACAATTATATACTAAGCAAAGAAACTGGACAATGTTTCCAAGGGTTGTAAGGATTGTGGAAATGAATGTTACTCTAAATAGAGTGGTGATTTATAACCAATTTCCGTCTTCAAATTAGGGCCCAAGTAAAAGAAAATGAAATTTAGCAAAGCATTGTGGTGTATCATTTCCTGCAGCAGAAACACCCCCCACCCCGGACCAGTGCCCTCACTTAGAACAGCACAAGCAGCAGCAACCTGAGGGAAGCCCACAGGCTCGCAGGGCAGCTGGCTGGCTCTTTGTCACCAAATGCAGCAGGTTGAATGCAGACATCACTGTGATATCTTCACCAACAAAACGAGAGGCAAAGAACAGGGGCAAAAGCTGAGTAGGAGAAAAAAAGAAAACAAAAACAAATTAAAACATCACAAATGTTAAACACGTTCACTGTACAATTGATGGTTACGGTTTTATCCGGAACTGAACATACACACACAGTGCTAATAAATTGCAAATGCCTGTTTTTCAGATGGTGAGCTTACTTTCAACCCAGGCTTATTTATATCTTATGAATAAAATACACACTATATAATAGTGTAATCTGTGAACACGTTTTGCAAGAGGTTGGGAAAAGAGACAAAGTTTGAAACAGTTGAAAGGAATTAACATTTACTGACTTCATACCAAGTGACAGGAACTGTCAGGGGCCAAATACACATATATTCTGTCATTTAATTCTTAGAATAAACCTAGGAGGTAGGTTTTATCACCCAATGTATATGTGAGGAAGCCAAGGCTCAAAGGTCCAAGGGCACAAAGCAAACAGCCAGTGGGGGGAAAAAAATTAGAAAGCCTTGTTCTATCCAACTAGAAAGTCCCCCTCTCCTCATACCACTTTGACTTCTTCCAGCAATTATTTGCAAATCTGAAGAAGACTGCAAAATCCTGTAAGATTAAGAGATTTCTTTTGTTAAGAGTTTCATCCTTTTAAAAAATAGAGAGCCTAATAACCTAAGGACAACTAGGAGGCTTCACTGTAGAAACAGCGTTAACGTTTGAAGACGATATATCAACTATGAATTTTCATTTGATTTTATGATTTATAATTTCTAGATCAATTCTGTAACCAATATTCACAACCTAGCCTTAAAAGGGGTAAAAATAATTTTTAAAGTTTTCGGAAATGAATCGTGGAACTGTGTGAATGCTAAACTTTAAAGAAAAGTTGTTAGGATTTTCTTTAAAGTTTTAGACAATCTTTCAGTTGGTAAAGATTAACTTCAAATGAAGGTGGAAATACTAGATGAATAGTAACTTCCCATATTTTATTTAAAATTAACATTACAAGTGCCCTTAACCACTAAATGTCCAAAAATGGATATAAAATTAATGTCTCGTTCATTTCCTGACCCTCACCCCCAACTCCCTCTCCCCCCAAATAAAAGTCTGTTCCTGGTCTCTCCTAACCTCCTCAAAGAACAAACACATAATAAACAGTAATATATTTGACCAAATCACTCTGGAGTATATCTGACAGAAATCTTGCTTGTATTAACATGCCTGAACTCTGACTTCTCCAAACTAAACTCACTACAAAACCAAAACATTTTTGTGTTACTAACTGGAGACAAAAAGGAGGAAGAGGGAAGGTAAGTATCACAATGCACAGCCTGAAAGAACCATTAAACATAAATAAACATGTCATTTGCACGAGTGACTGCAGAGCAGGGGAAAGAGAGCATTCCTTTGGAGCAGACTACTGACTAATAAAAGATCAAAGGTCTATACCTCACAACACTATAAATAAAAATGTATTTTTTCCCTGTGGCCTTCTCTGTGAGGAGTAAAGTGTGCACGATGAATGTAATTACTTAGCAAAGCTGCGGCCTCATTGTGCTCCTGCAGTTGACCATAAAACGTCTTCCTATTCTGTTTCATCAACTGCTGTACCAGGCGGCCTGCGCGCCTACCGATGGCCACAGCCATCTGGCTTGTGTCAAAGCCAGCGCACAGGAAGAAAGGGAGTGATGTCACTCTGCAGGTCAGGCAAAGAACAAAGATGCATTCTATAATTAAAAGCTGAGGGCCTCAAATACTGGGGGCCCTTCAGCATGATATGACGGCGTGATTTAATGTTCTTACGCTTGCCTTTATTTCTACCCAAAAAGCCAGGGCTCCATCTAGTGGCAAATTAGTTTTGCCCAGGTTTTTTTTTTAAAGAGAACCCATCTGTGTTAGCATCCAACAAAGCAGAGTAACAAAGTGACTATTTCCAGAGCAATCTAGCCTTTTTAACAAAAAGTACAGTTTGTCACAGCGCCCTCCATCCTCAAGTCCTACAAAGCATGCCCTTTCATAGCTTGGGATCGTGAGGATAACAGCCAAAGCAGCTAATTTTGCAAAAATGCACCAGGTACTACAGTCTACCCTGAAAAAAATGTAGCTGAGATGGAAAGTGAGAAACATTTCTAGAGAACAGATACATGACTCTGGATGCCTTGGTGAAATCAAACTCATAATGTTGTACTCCAGGAAACAAAAGTATCCTAGTTAAGATGGCTCTAAATGTGACACCAGGAGCAAATCATCTATAGAACAGAAAATGGAATATTTTTACGTGAAACGATGTAACAAATTTAGTTTAAACTAACTTTTTTCCACTTAGTTTCTCTTAGTTTATGCTTGCAATACATGAAGTAAAATATGTTGACAAACCAATCTAAACTGCAGAATATACTGGATGGAAGATGTGATATCATAATGGATGGGTGGGATCTATGAGATCAGACTGCCTGGGTTTGAAGCCTGGTCCTGCCCCTAAGGAGTGGTGTCACCTTGGCAAAGTGGCTTACCCTCTCAATGCCTCCGTTTCCTCAACTCTAAAATAACAATTAAATCAGTTAATTGGTTAGAACCACTTGGAACAACTCCTGGCACATAGTTTATGCTCACAATCATTAGCTCTTACTAGTATTTATCTATTTATTTATTTTTTAATATTTATTTATTTGATGGCATTGGGTCTTAGTTGTAGCACACAGGATCTTCAGTCTTCATGGCAGCATGTGAGATATTTTTAGTTGCAGCATGTGGGATCTAGTTCCCTGACCAGGAATCGAACCTCAGACCCCCTGCATTGGGAGCTCAGAGTCTTAGCCATTGGACCACAGGGAAGTCCCATCTTACTAGCATTTAAATGTACAATATTTGTTTTTATTTTAAAATTATATGAATCAGAAATTTCTAACAGTTCATTTATACCCAATGATATTGAGCCTTAGTAGGCTATTCTCTAAACACTGATTCTGATTTAGGCCAGAAAACTTACTACTCTTGGATTGATTTCCATGGTAGGATAAAGATATTATTCTAAGCTTGGCAGCTGATGAAACCCTTGCCATATGACAGGCAGTATTCTAAGCACTTCGCATTTATTAGCTCTTTTAATCCTTAGGACATTAAGAGGTACATATTATCATTTTCCCACTTTTAGATATAGAGACTGAGGCATAAGGAGGTTAAGGAATTTACCTAAGATCTCCTGGCTGGTAAGAAGCAGAGCCCTTAAGTCACTGGACTGAATGATTTAACAGATCTGAACCCAAGCCATCTAGTTCCAGGACCAGTGCTCTTGACCACCATAATTGGCAATGAAAAGTCTAAGGTTGTTACCAATTCACTCTACATGCTCTGACTCTGCTGCTGCTGCTGCTAAGTCGCTTCAGTCGTGTCCGACGCTGTGTGACCCCATAGACGGCAGCACACGAGGCTCCACTGTCCTTGGGATTCTCCAGGCAAGAACACTGGAGTGGGTTGCCATTTCCTTCTCCAATGCATGAAAGTGAAAAGTGAAAGTGAAGTCGCTCAGTCGTGCCCGACCCTCAGCGACCCCATGCACTGCAGCCTTCCAGGCTTCTCCATCCCTGGGATTTTCCAGGCAAGAGTACTGGAGTGGGGTGCCATTGCCTTCTCCCACTCTGACTCTATGTTCTCCTAATAGACAATGTGGCTGATAATAAATACTTAATAAAGATTCATTTAATTCAAAAAGAGGAACTAAATGATTTAGTTCCAGCGAAGAGGAACTAAAGAGCCTCTTGATGAAACTAAAAGAGAGAGAAAAAGCTGGCTTAAAGCTCAACATTCAAAACACTAAGATCACGGCATCCAGTCCTATCACTTCATGGCACATAGATAGGAAAAGAGAGGAAACAGTGACAGACTTTATTTTCTTGGGCTCCAAAATCACTGCAGATGGTGACTGCAGCCATAAAATTAAAAGACACTTGCTCCTTGGAAGAAAAGCTATGACAAACCTAGACAGCATATTAAAAGCAGAGACATTACTTTGCCAGCAAAGGCCCGTCTAGTCAAAGCTATGGTTTTCCAAGTAGTCATGTATGGATGTGAGAGCTGGACTGTGAAGAAAGCTGAGCTCGAAAGAATTGATGCTTTTGAACTGTGGTATTGGAGAAGACTCTTGAGAGTCCCTTGGACTGCAAGAAGATTCAACCAGTCCATCCTAAAGATAATCAGTCCTGAATATTCATTGGAAGGACTGATGCTGAAGCTCCAATACTTTGGCCACCTGATGCGAAGAACTGACTCATTTGAAAAGACCCTGATGCTGGGAAAGATTGAAGGCAAAAGGAGAAGGGGACAACAGAGGATAATATGGTTGGATGGCATCGCTGACTCGATGGACATGAGTTTGAGCAAGCTCTGGGAGTTGGTGATAGACAGGCTTCCCTGTCTTAGCAACTGAACTGAATTGAATTCAAGAAGATTATTTGAAGACTCTCGACTTTGAGTGAAAAAAGTACAGAGTTAAGGAAGTAGAAAGCCTGAGACATACTCAGATGTCTAGATTTAATTTTTCTGTCCCATCACGTGTAACCTCTTTCCCTTTCATCTTCCAATTTTTTCTCTACACTCTTTTGACACACCTTTAGGATATATAACCTAGAGAAGCCCAGGATTTAGTCCACTTGCATCTACTAAAGCTTCAATATGTTGATGAGATGGTACTTCTGAGGATCAAACAAACCAACATTTACTCTCCACACTACTCCCCCCCCCCCGCCCCCCGCCAAATATTCAAGTTTCAATTAGCCTGTCTTTTCCCATAGTGCCCCTTGAGCTGCCTGGACAAAGACCCTAGCCAGAAACAATCCTAGTCCAAAAAGAGGCAAAAGAAACACATTCTTTGAGTGATGACAATCTTTGGGAAAAGAATTAGCATTAAATACCCCTTACACTGCCTTGTGGTCCAGTGGCTACAATTCCATGCTCCCAATATAAGGGGCCCAGGTTAGATCCCTGACTGGAGAACTACATCCCACATGCTGCCACTAAGAGTTTGTGTGCCACACCTAGAAAGATTCCTCATGCTGCAACTAAGACTCGGCACAGCTAAATAAATAAATAACATTCCCTGGAAATCAATACTGAGCAAAGACTGATCTCAGTTGGCCTTGGCCTACAATAGCTTGGAGCAGGGCTTGAGTTCCCAGCCAGACACTGGGTCTGGGTCACGGTGGTGAAAGTACCAGATCCTACCCAGTAGGTCAGTGGTCAGTGACAAGGGCCCTGGCCTTCGGCTTTGCAGAAAAGAATTTCCACAAAGATAGAAAGTAGTGAAGCAAGTAAATTATTTATTAAGAGATAAAAAAAAGAGTATAATACCTGTGGATAAACACACGGGCAGACTCAGAGAGAGAGAGTCGCTGAGTTGCCCCCTTGAGGCTGTTTGAATTAGTTTTATGGGGCACTTCTGTGTCTCCTTTGACCAATCACGTGGACTTGCCTGGTTCACAGTCAATACCTGGTATATCTCAGGATCCTCCCATGTGCACTCTTAACCAAGACGGATTCTACCGAAGAGGCCTGTGGGTAGCCTGGCATTAGTTAGCATCATTCCCCTTTGACCTCCAAGGACATTTTCTGTGCATGTGTAGTCAGGGAGGTCTCCTGATTTCGAGAATGAGAAACATGTGGTCTGCACAGGGCCCAGGCTCCTCCCTTAATTGTCCTGCTATTCTCATCTTGGAGTTTCAGTCCATAGGGAATGAATTTCCAATCGCTTTACTCTGGGGAGTGGGACGGGGGGCGGGGCAGCAGCAGCATCTACCTCCTGCCTCAAGACCACCCAGAAAATCTATAGCTCCCCAAGTTTATCCTCAACTTCCTCACTTTTATATTGCTTTTTGTTTGCCTTTTATGTATTTTGAATTGGAGGATAATTGCTTCACAATGTTTTATTGGTTTCTGCCGAACACCACGTGAATCAGCCATATTATACTGTTTTTGACTCAAATAATTTCACAGGTGAATAACATTTATAGATAACCAACATGTTCTTTTTAAATGCTAGATACAATTTACACATCTTTCTAATCTCTCATAATATCTAATATATCACTTTGGAATTATTTAGTGTTTAAAAATAGGGGTTGAACAATACCTAATGAGTACTATGATACTATGTGTTGAGAACAGAATTAGATTACACAATTATCTATAATTTTCTGCTTGAAACTTTTTAATGATTCCTCTCTGCATGTTGCAGGGTTTCCCAAACCCTGTTCTGAGAAACAGGCATTACCCCTTCAAACAAAATTAGTAGTGGAAATGCTACCTAATAGGAAGGGCTGGAGAGGTTTCACAATACATACACCTGTCTCAGCTGATGCCTTTCAAATGGTTTTGACCTTATAAAACCCCTTTCTTTCCTATCACCAGCCCACAGAACACATTCTGGTAAATCCTTTGGATCATGTCCAAATTACTGAACAAAGCATCTAAAGTTCTACATCTAGCTGCTGCCTAACCTTCAGCCTTTTCTCTTGCCATACTTCACATCCCACCCCACCCCACGTTCCTGCCATACCAATATACTCATTTGTTGTTCAGTCACTAAATTGTTTCTGACTCCTTGCAACCCCATGGACTGCAGCACGCCAGGCTTCCCTGTCCTCCACTATCTCCTGGACTTTGCTCAAACTCATGTCTATTGAGTCGGTGATGCTATCTTACCAGCACATACTCTGCCACCCTCTCCTCCTTTTGCCTTCAATCTTTTCCAGCATCAGGGTCTTTTCCAATGAGTCAGCTCTTTGCATCAGGTGGCCAAAAATAACTTTCTGCAAATAGGTTTGCTGTTTCCTACTTCCACTTCCAAATCTTTCTTCATTCCATATCCTTCTCTCCTTTCCCCACTCTCAACTCCCACCCCTTCTAACTTCTCCTATTTGAGTCCCCAGTGAAGCACTAAGCATGCTGTCACATCCCTTATTAACAATTTTTAGGGCACTGATTTGCTCACACCCCACTCTTCTAGATTATAAACCTCTTAAGCATAGAGACAGTTTCTTTTTCATCTTTGTATCCTAGTACCTGGCACCTAACAGCCATTCATGTGTTGAGTGGAAGAATGATTATATAAATAACTGACTATGGAAATGGTTGTTCAGGATCATCACTTCCCACCCTGCTATCTCTGCCATCTCAACTATTTAATGGTGCTTAAAGGTAAGAATGTGAATTAAGATCAGTTGATTCCTTCATGGCAATTAGAAGTATCCGTGAAGAGCTAGGAAGTTGAAAGTGCAATCTGACTTGAGCTCTGAAGATAATTCAAATGCCCTATTTTGGTCAAAAATGTTTAGTTCTCCATCTTTTCTCATCCCTAGAACTCCAACATCCAAAAATTTGATCAACGTTAGTTTGTTAGTTTTTTAGTTTGGGTTTATTTTTATTTCCTTTTACTTTTTTTCTTGCAATTGAACAATCATCTGCCAAAGAGAGATGATATAAACAGGAAAGCAGGGAACTCACACAGTTGATAATTAACTCCAAAATAAATGAGCTGATTGTGCTAGTGGATTTAAAGGTCAAATCCCTTCCAATAAATGCCAAAAGAATGTCTACAGCAGTGGTTTTCCATGAGTTAGTAAAATGTTCCCCCCAAAACTTCAAGGGCCAACAGAAAGTTGACAAATTTGAATTTTGTCAAGTAAGAACAAAAAGTCCCAAACCCTAATCTCACCATAATTTCAGAAAAGAAAGATTATATTGACACCAAGAACTCAGAAAGCAACCTCAAGATAAAGAATGTTCGTTTGAATAATATATTTAAGTTTTGAGGTAAAACATTTCATTGTTGCTATTATTCTCATTTCTTAGGAAAAGAAGAAACTTCATCACGGGCCAGCATGTGGAAACCACTAATCTAAATGTCTACGATACAGTTCTATACTTGGCACCATGCCGTCACCGACTCTATGGACATGGTTTGGGTGGACTCCGGGAGTGGGTGATGGACAGGAGGCCTGGCGTGCTGCCTGTTCATGGGGTCGAAAAGAGTTGGACACGACTGAGCAACTGAACTGAACTGAACTATTTGCTGAATGAACTGATCAATCAATCATTTACTTCTCAAAATCAACATGCCTAATTAGCTAGAATCTAGAATCGGGCATTTCTTTTGTTAAGCAGAGATCTTTTTGTATTTGTTATAAGAAACAGAAGAACCCTAGCTATCAGAATCCTCAATCTTTCAAATCATTTAGAGAGAACACTTTTAAGATACCAAATTTTAGTCAGCTCCTACCACAGAGAAAATAATGTATTAACAGCTGATGAATATACAAAGATATATGCTGTCAAAAAACATATTAGCCTAGATGGAACCAAAAGATATGTACTCAATGCTTTTACTGAGGCAGAAATAAAGTACGTCCTTCAGAGGAAGGACAATTTCAGAGGAAGGACAATTTCTTCCAGCTTAGGGGGCTTCCCTGGTGGATCAGAGGGTAAAGTGTCTGAAATGTGGGAGACCTGGGTTCAATCCCTGAATTGAGAAGATCCCTCAAGAAGGAAATGGCAACCCACTCCAGTACTCTTGCCTGGAAAATCCCACAGACGGAGAAGCCTGGTAGGCTACAGTCCATGGGGTTGCAAAGAGTCGGACACAACTGAGCACTTCACTTTTACTTTCACTTTAGGGTGAGGGAATGGCAGGGTTATGAGGGGTTGGGAACCAAAGAAAAGTTACATAAAGAAGAATATTTTATTTAATATCTTCAGGATTAGCCATTTTTTAATTGTTTGATCTTAGCATCCCTTTACATTCCTACGTAAAAATTATCAAATGCCTTTTGTTTCTGTAGTTACACCCATCAATATTTACTATATTAGAATTAAAACAGCCACTTAAAAGTATTTGTTTATTCCATTTAGAATAACAAAAATAAAAATAATAACAGTGAAAAATAACTAGATTAGCCAAAACAAACAAATAAATATTTAATGGGAAAAGCTTTACATTTTTGTCAAGTCAATCTGTCTAATGTCTGGCTTAACAGAAAATAGTTGGATTCTCATCTCTGCTTCTGCATTTAATCTATTGTGATATGTTGCTTTGGTTGAAGTATAAGTAAGTTTTAGTCGCTCAGTCATGCCTGACTCTTTGCGACCCCATTGATTGCAGCCCACCAGGCTCCTCTTTTCCAGGAAAGGATACTGGAATGGGTTGCCATATCCTTCTCCAGGGGATTTTCCCAACCCAGGGATTGAACCCGGGTTTCCTGCACTGCAGGCAGATTCTTTACTGACTGAGCTACAAGGTTGAAGTATATACATGAATAAAATCTCACCTCACTCAGATAAGTAGTTGGAAAATAGAGGAATATTTTAACAGCTTTTTCAGATAACTACAGATATGCTTCTTTGGTATTAACACCAAAATTCAACAATGACAGTCTGAAACTACGTATTATCAATGAACTTTTCATACTATTACATTAAAATTCATTGGTCTATTTTGCATTTTGACTGGATCTTTTAACTGTGCATGATTTTGTAACATCATGCACTGTTCATTTGGAAAACAGTGGTTCATTTGGGTTATGCACATCTTTCACATGTTGACACATTTTGCTTTTAGTACCAAAAATCATATTCATTAATAGTCACCACTGATTTTTTCAGGTACATCTTTAAATGTTGAGAAGCTGTCAAGCTCACAGTGGCAGATACATGTTTTCCAGAATTTTATTTTTTAACTTGAAAGCTCAGCTTTTATCATTGCCAACAAATACAGTCTTTTCCTTAAAAGTGACAGAATCACTTTGTTCATTCTTAAGAAAATATCTGCCAAATATCCAATTTATCTAGTTTTTTTTTTTTTACTTATTTGGCTGCACCGAGTCTTAGTTGTAGCACGCAGAATCTTTAGTTGTGACATGAAAACTCTTAGTTCTGGCATGGGGGATCTAGTTCCCTGACCGTGGAAACCAGGTCCCCTACACTGGGAGCGCAGAGTCTTAGTCACTGGACCACCCAGGAAATCCCCAAATATCCAAGTTTAAATAACCAAAGGCTTCAGTAGTTCAGAGGGTCAAGCATCCTCCTGCCAATGCAGGAGACATAAGAAATGTGGGTTTGATCCCTGAGTTGGGAAGATCCCCTGGAAAAAGGAATGGCAACCCACTCCAGTATTATTGCCTAGAGAATCCTATGGACAGAGGAGCCTGGCAGGCTACAGTCCATGGGGTCACAGAGTTGGACATGACTGAGCAACTGACACACACACACACAGTTCATCTTTTGGTCATTCTGTCAAGTGAAATGGTGTTTCAAACAATCACACCAGTACTTTTCCTGGAGACAACTTTGCATTGTGGAAGCACTTTATAAAAATGTATCTTTTATTTTTTCACACACAATATTAAAAAGATATGCACTCAAGATCTAGATTTAATAAATGTTATATAAATTTTACTACTTCATCAAAGACATTCTTAAGTGAAAATGGCCTTTTCTCCTATGTGGATGTTAGTGAAGAATGGAATGACTACTAATAATATTTGTTTCCACTGCCTCTCTTTATGCTAAAACACCAGCAGTTTCAACTGCTCTTGCAACATCAACCCAAATGTCAACACAGTGAAAAAGGAAAATAATGTCAGCATTAGTATGAAAATAGTTTTGACTTTGTGAATCCTTTGAAAGGCTCTCAGATTCCAGGGATCCTTAGTCCACACCTTGAGAGGTGCTGGTCTAACCCTCTGGTTGACACAAACAAAGCCCAGAAAATGTTTCATAAGCACTTGGGTTTTTTTATGTTTTATTTTTATTATTTATTTGGCTATGGTGGGCCTTAGTTGTAGCATGTGGGATCTAGTTCCCCAACCAGGGATTGAACCCAGGTCCCCTGCACTGGGAGCATAGAGTCTTAGCCACTGGACCACTAGGGAAGTCCCCATAAGCACTTGTTGAATAAGTGAACAGGGAACAGAGAACTACATTTATAATGCAACCCATGTTGTTTAGAAAAAACAGGTGGTTAGAAAATAATACCAGTAGTATTTAGACCTCTTGCTACTTCTAAGGTAATTAGTTCATTTCCTACTTCATCTAGTCTATGGAAAAATGCAAATGTAAAATTTTGAGTTAATCAAATTGAGGAAGATAGTTATGATAGATTTCTGAAAGTAACAATCAGAACACTACAGCCCAATTTCCTCAGCACCACTCCTTGCAATATAAAAGTATACATCCTGCTGAGGGATAAGAAAACAAATTATGAATTATTGCTATGTCCAGAAAAAGGAAAATTAATTTGTTGATAAGCTCCAATCAATACTTTAGCCACCTGATATGAAGAGCCAACTCATTGGAAAAGACCCTGATGCTGGGAAAGATTGAGGGAAGGACAAGAAGGAGGCAACAGAAGATGAGATGGTTGGATGGTATCACTGATTCAATGGACATGAGCTTGAGCAAACTCCAGGAGATAGTGGAAGACAGGGAAGCCTGGCATGCTGCAGTCCGTGGGGTCGCAAAGAACTGGACACGACTGAGCAACTGAACACAGCAACAGTATTTACTGAGCCCAGGTAGTGTTAATTCATGTACTGCTAGTAGAATTATCAAGGAATTAGAACTTTCAGAAATACCTGAGAATAACAGAATTGTTATCATTAAGTTTAGAACTAGAAAAATTCTTGAACACCTAATGCAGAGATTTTTGAACATGACCACTCAACAGAGGTAAAATAATTAGATGAAAGGCGTTTCACAACAAATTTGTTAAAATTGTCTTTAGATGCTGAAGTTTGAGGATAAGAGTTTTTTTGTTTGTTTGTTTTGTTGATGTTGTTGTTTTGAGGATACGGTTTTTAAGAAAACAACTAGGATATATTTAGAGTTGTCTCTTTAATAATGCACTTTCCTTCACTTGTTTTCTGAAGTGTTTTCTTCAGAAACTAGACCTAGAACTAGCACCAGGAACGTGCAGCTTGGACCATCTGCTCCTCAGTCTGTAAGTATCATCTGTGTATGACTACATGAGGATGTCGCTCATGAAATATCATCCATCACGGGTATCTCAGTGGAAAAAAAAGTGGGAAAAACAATGAATTGATCCAAAGGTCTTATTTTGTCAATAGCAAAACAGAGATAAACAGACCTAGCAAAGGTCAGAAAGTCATTTGGGGAAAACATTAAGCTAAAACTCCTTTTATGTACATGTTGTGACATCTACACTTTCTTTTTTATTCAGTTCACACGAAAAATAAGAAAAGGACATACAGAATTGTACCTAATATTGACAATGCAAGGGTTACTCTGTGTCCATTAAGAAGGTATACCAATGGTATAATTAAAATAGAATTATATATATAAGTCCATCTTCTGATGTTACTTTTAACTCTACTAAATGCTATCTTTTTACAAGGATTCCTGTTTTGTAGTCCATGGAATTCTCCAGGGCAGAATACTAGAGTGGGTTGCCATATTCTCCTCCAGGGGAATCTTCCCAACCCAGTGATCAAACCCAGGTCTCCTACATTGCAGGCAGATTCTTTACCATCTGAACCACCAGGGAAGCTGAGGAATACTGGAGTGGGTAGACTATCCCTTCTTCCTGACCCAGGAATTGAACCAGGGTCTCCTGCATTGCAGATGAATTCTTTACCAGATGAGTTACTAGGGAAGCCCAGATATAAGTCCATCTTCTGATGTTACTTTTAACTCTACTAAATGCTATCTTTTTTCCCAGGATTCCTGTTTTGTAGTCATCTAGTCAAATGCAGGCATTTATTCATTCTCACATTAATCTATTCTTAATATTAATTTATTTTATTTGGCTGCATCAGGCCTTAATTACAGCACTAGGGACCTTCATTGCATCATGTGGGATCTTTCATTGTGGCGCACTAATTCTCTAGTTGAGGCACAAGGATCAGTAGTTGTACCACAAAGGCTCAGTTGCACCATGCAGACTTATTTGCCCTGGTGCATGTGGGATCTTAGTTCCCCAACCAGGGATCAAACTCAGGTCCCCTGCATTGCAAGGCAGATTCTTAACCACTGGGTCATCAGGGAAGTCCCTCACATTAATATTTTAAAACTTCTATCACCAATACAGAATACAAATCTTTTTCTTCTAAATTATACATTGATTTCACAGTCCACAGTATCGACATCACATGTGTTTCATCTAAAAACTTTTCTTCATATTTAAAAAGTGCCAACAGAAAAGCAAAATCCACATAAAAAAATCACTTTTGATTACTGTTAAAAAATACCTTCAGAATTTTTCAGTCTTTTTGACTGTTTCATTTTGTTGTGTTTATGTAATAGTTTTGCTTTTCTAGTACTTGAGTTCAAATTTAAACCTTCTCACCAACTAGCTAGGTTTCATTTGACAAGGTTTACTCTGAGCTATGAAAGTGTCATTTGTAAGTCTGGAGTTTATAATAGTTTCCTTGCAAAACTGCTACTAGAGAAGCCCCTGGCACACACAAGTTCATGTCCATGTCTGTATCTAATGTCATTTAATCTTCACATCAACCCTGAGGTAGGCATTCCTATATGTGGTAGTCATTAGTGCTATTTCCACAACACTCTGAATCTCCATTTTCCAGGTTCTTTCTGGGCCCCTGTGGTTGCATGAGATCATGTCACTAGTCCTGGGGAGGAAGTTGTGAACAGAAACGATACCATGTGCCACTTCTAAGACAGATCACTTAATTGCTGGCATGAAGCTCTCCAGAATTCTCTTTCTCTCCAACAGTGATCAGCAATGTTCTATAATTAGATGATGGCTGCTCCATTAACCACAATCCTGGAGTAGGAGGCATGGAACAGAGTTCCCATCTGACAGACAATGAACACGAAATACAAGCGAGAAATAAAACTTCAGTGGCTGGAGCCACTGGGATCTGAGGATTATGTGTTCCAGCAGAAACTAAGGTTCAGAGAATAACTTCCTTGAGGTCAAATTCTGTCAGAAGACAGAATTTGAACTGAAGTCTATTCTAATCTTTCGTAGTACATTAAACATTCCTCAAGGGCAGGGACTCTTATTTCCCAGACAGCTGTCCTTGTTTAGAAAAACAACAGGGTCTGAAGGCTGAGGAGTCCAATGCCAAAGACAATGAGGCCACTCTGACAAGAACAAGGTCTTCCTCTCATTAGTCACCCTTTCTATCTCTAAATACCCAAAAGAGAGTCAGGAGATATGGCTCTCTTTTCATATTCAGACATAAAGGCTAGGAGAAAGCTACTTCACTTTGGGTCTTCTGGATATAACAAATAAGTCCAAACCCTTCAAGAACTGGAGGTTTTCTTCACAATTTTTGTCATATCCTCATAACTCCTCTGCCTTATTATTTACTTAATATTTTCTGTAAGTTGAATTTAGCTTTTTCCTATGTGGAAATAGGATACATGGGATAATGGAATCCCAAGTCTGATGTGTAGGCTGTATTTTTACTAATATCCATGAAAATAAATATACTGCTATTGGAAAAAAAGAATTAAAAATTTCACTCAGCTGTAAACTGACTGAGTAGCTCCTGATCACAATAAAATGACTGCTTATGAAGATTTTATTTTCTGAAGTGACTGAAAGTTCCCTGGCCACTAACCAGGCCTGCTGAAACTTCTTGCTCATCTAACAAGTCAGTGCCCAGACACAGACATTAGAAATATAGTCTCCTGATCACAAGAGAAGACTCTACACATGGGCATGACCAGATGGTCAACCCGAAATCAGATTGATTATACTCTTTGCAGCCAAAGATGGAGAAGCTCTATACAGTCAGCAAAAACAAGACCGGGAGCTGACTGTGGCTCAGATCATGAACTCCTTATTGCCAAATTCAGACTTAAAATGAAGAAAGTGGGGAAAACCACTAGACCATTCAGGTATGACCTAAATCAAATTCCTTATGATTATACAGTGGAAGTGAGAAATAGATTTAAGGGACTAGATCTGATAGACAGTGTGCCTGATGAACTAAGGACAGAGGTTTGTGACACTGTTCAGGAAACAGGGATCAAGACCATCCCCATGGAAAAGAAATGAAAAAAAGCAAAATGGCTGTCTGAGGAGGCCTTACAAATAGCTGTGAAAAGAAGAGAAGTGAAAAGCAAAGGAGAAAAGGAAAGATACACCCATTTGAATGCAGAGTTCCAAAGAAGAGCAAGGAGAGTTAAGAAAGCCTTCTTCAGGGATCAATGCAAAGAAATAGAGGAAAACAACAGAATGGGAAAGATTAGAGATCTCTTCAAGAAAATTAGAGATACCAAGGGAATATTTCATGCAAAGATGGGCTCAATAAAGGACAGAAATGGTATGGACCTAAAAGCAGCAGAAGATATTAAGAAGAGGTGGCAAGAATACACAGAAGAACTGTACAAAAAAGATCTTCACAACCCAGATAACCACGATGGTGTGATCACTCACCTAGAGCCAGACATCCTGGAATGTGAAGTCAAGTGGGCCTTAAAAGGCATCACTACAAACAAAGCTAGTGGAGGTGATGGAATTCCAGTTGAGCTATTTCAAATCCTGAAAGATGATGCTGTGAAAGCGCTGCACTCAATATGCCAGCAAATTTGGAAAACTCAGCAGTGGCCACAGGACTGGAAAAGGTCTGTTTTCATTCCAATCCCAAAGAAAGGCAATGCCAAAGAATGCTCAAACTACCGCACAATTGCACTCATCTCACACACTAGTAAAGTAATGCTTAATATTCTCCAAGCCAGGCTTCATCCATACGTGAACCGTGAACTACTAGATGTTCAAGCTGGTTTTAGAAAAGGCAGAGGAACCAGAGATCAAATTGCCAACATCCGCTGGATCATTGAAAAAGCTAGATAGTTCCAGAGAAACATCTATTTCTGCTTTATTGACTATGCCAAAGCCTTTGACTGTGTGGATCCCAATCAACTGTGGAAAATTCTGAAAGAGATGGGAATACCAGACCACCTGACCTGCCTCTTGACAAACCTATATGCAGGTCAGGAAGCAATAGTTAGAACTAGACATGGAACAACAGACTGATTCCAAATAGGAAAAGGAGTACGTCAAGGCTGTATATTGTCACCCTAATTATTTAACTTCTCTGCAGAGTACATCATGAGAAATGATGGGCTGGAAGAAGCACAAGCTGGAATCAAGATTGCTGGGAGAAATATCAATCACCTCAGATATGCAGATGACACCACCCTTATGGCAGAAAGTGAAGAGGAACTAAAAAGCCTCTTGATGAAAGTGAAAGAGGAGAGTGAAAAATTTGGCTTAAAGCTCAACATTAGGAAAACGAAGATCATGGCATCTTGTCCCATCACTTCATGGCAAATAGATGGGGAAACAGTGGAAACAGTGGCAGACTTTATCTTTTTGGGCTCCAAAATCACTGCAGATGGTGACTGCAGCCATGAAATTAAAAGATGCTTACTCCTTGGAAGGAAAGTTATGACCAACCTAGATAGCATATTCAAAAGCAGAGACATTACTTTGCCAACAAAGGTCTGTCTAGTCAAGGCTATGGTTTTTCCAGTGGTCATGTATGGATGTGAAAGTTGGACTATGAAGAAAGCCAAAGAATTGATGCTTTTGAACTGCGGTGTTGGAGAAGACTCTTCAGAGTCCCTTGGACTGCAAGGAGATCCAACCAGTCCATCCTAAAGGAGACCAGTCCTGGGTGTTCATTGGAAGGACTGATGCTGAGGCTGAAACTCCAGTACTTTGGCCACCTCATGCGAAGAGTTGACTCACTGGAAAAGACCCTGATGCTGGGAGGGATTGGGGGAAGGAAGAGAAGGGGATGACAGAGGATGAGATGGCTGGATGGCATCACCAACCCGATGCACATGAGTTTGAGTGAACTCCGGGAGTTGGTGATGGACAGGGAGGCCTGGTGTGCTGCGATTCATGGGGTGGCAAAGAGTCAGACACGACTGAGTGACTGAACTGAACTGAACTGAACTGATGTTAATTAATCTAGAAATGTGAAAAAAAAAAATGATTCATTTGTCATGACACTAAAAAATAAATGTTTGTACTTCTCAGTGGCTCATGAATCATGACCCTGGCCTAAGGAAAAGGAAAACTCTAATGGTTCACTTTTTTGACCTGGAAGTAAACAATATGTACAACAATGCAAGAGTTTAAAGACAACGTATAGACAAAGATTTGGCTATTGTTTCAGAACAGAATGTAAACATTAGTAACTTCACATTTTAAAACAAAAAAGAAAATGTACATAGCTAACAAAATGTAAAGCACGCCCAGTAAGGACGGCGGAGTCAAGGGTGAGAATACTAGGACTCTCATCTTATGAAGCAGAAAATTCAGAGACTAACTAGCTGCAAAATGCTAACTGGTCCCTTAGGATCCATCCTCCCTTCTGCCCATGAGTAACAAAAACCTCTGAAATTTTAGCTGAACAGAGAGTTATATTTCTCTGCCTCCTCTGTAGCTAATTGTGAATATGATACTAAGCTCTAGCCAATGCAATTATGTGTGATCTTTCAGGTCACCTCCTTTAAAGACAAAGTCACTTGCTTTAGACTTCCTCTTCCTCTTGTTGTTCAATCATTAAGTTGTGCCCGACATTTTTCGACCCCATGGACTTCTTCCTCCCCTGGGAAATGGCAAAAACTGTGGCAGCGTACCTGAACCCTGGGATGGAAGCTACTTAATGAGAAAGGCAGACTTAACAGGCCATGAAGCAAAGCTACCTACTCACCAACTCAACCTTGGGCTACTACCTACCTTAGGGTATCACTGGGGAGAAAGATAAACTTCTACTTATGTCTGTCACTCTGCCTGGAATCGCTTTGTCACAACAGCTTGTCATGTGGCTATATCAAAAGTTGATGAGCAAACATATTATTTAATGTTACAAAAGTGAACAATAGTGCTTCCCTTCTAGCTCAGTTGGTAAAAAATCTGCCTGCAATGCAGGAGACCTGGGTTTGATTTCTGGGTCCGGAAGTTCCCCTGGAGAAGGAGATGGCAACCCACTCCAGTATTCTTGCCTGGAGAATCCCATGGACAGAGGAGCCTGGCAGGCTATAGTTCATGGGATCATAAGAGTTAGACATGACTTAGCAACTAAACCACCACTACCAAATGAACAATAAGGGAATTTTAAAAATCAACAAAACAATAAACAATGGTAGACATAAGGGAGAAGAAAGAGCAGATAAATACTTGTTTTTTCTAACTATATATTATCTGAAATTGATGAATCAAGAAATAGTGCTATAATTATACTGACAAAAACTAGGGGATTGGCAGAAGAATGATTTTAGAACATTGCTTCAGAAGAGTGAAGCAAAGATAAGGAGATAGAATTGGAGGCTGTTGCTTTTCACCTGAAGTTCTCTCTCATAAGAACCATGTGCAAAAACAAAGATAAAACAAACTTAGGCATGTAAAAAAGATGCAGTGCCTCAGTGGACCATTTCACCTAAAGAAAAACTTGCTATTACAGGCTGATCAAATCCTGCCCTACCCTTATGACTATAAACTACAGTTGTTATCTTTTGTTGTCATGTCCGACTCTGTGATGTCATGGACTGCAGCACACCAGGCTCCTCTGTGCTCCATTATCTCCCAAAGTTTGCTCAGTTTCATGTCCATTGAGTTGGTGATGCTATCTAACCAACTCATCCTCTGCTGCCCCTTTCTCCTTTGCCTTCAATCTTTCCCAGTATCAGTGTCTTTTCCAATGAGTTGACTCTTCACATCAAGCTGCCAGAGTATTGGAGGTTCAGCTTCACCATCAGTCCTTCCAAGGAATATTCAGGGTTGATTTCCTTTAGGATTGACTGGTTTGCTCTCCTTGCAGTCCAAGGGACTCACAAGAGTCTTCTCAAACACCACAGTTCAAAAGCATCAATTCTTCAGCAATCAGCCTTCTTTATGGTCCAACTCTCACATGACTACTTGAAAAACTATAGCTTTGACTATACAGTTATCTGTATCTATCACTAAAAGACTGTTTTTAATGAGTTTTATATAAGTCCTAAAAATATGTATCTGTAAATCATGATTCAAATATTTAACTTAGAACTTTGCCACCATTCCCGGAATAGAAAGTTTTAGCACTGGAAACTGCAAATGTTTGCTCTTGTATCAGAATTTTAGCATCCTCCCCTCTAAGTTTACTTTCTTTTGCAGAAGTAAGAATTTTCTCATGATAGTATGCCTTGTGCCTTGTATCTGATAAAGCAGATAAAGGACAAGTTTTATGAAATGTAGTCCTATTCCACTGGAAGGTAAATCTTAATGGCCTTCATCAACTATCTTTTAACACTATGCTGAACTTGGGAGAAAGGTGAAGCCCTAAATTAGACCATAAAGTGAAAGATATTAAATATTTTACATTATGTTGTTTCTACTTTGTCCTCAATGGTTTGTTTTCTTCATTAATTTTAGATGATTAAATCATATTTTAAAAAGAATTTAGGTATTTCATGTGTACCTCAAACTATTTATCATCTCCAAAACTCAATTTGTTTCCTTCTTCACCAATTTATTATTTTTTCTGTATTCCTGGTCCTGTTAAAAATTACTCCCATTCCATACAACAACTAAACCCCAAACTTGAGAGTCATCCTCAGTCATTTTCTACTTTAATTTTTTATACTTAATCAACACCAAGTGCCACCAATTTTATTTCCAAGATATTGCTCTAGTATATTCTTTTCTTTCCATCTCTCATTTAGAATATGGTCTTCCTGCCTCTACCCTGACTCCTGGTCACAGCCATCCTCCATTCTGCTACAGGCATAATGTAAACTCACTCTGACCACGTCAGAACTTCGCTTCATGTGCTTCCACAGTTATCAACAACTATGAGGAAAACACAACCAACCTATTCTGGCATTCAAGACCTATCAGATTCATTTCTCTTCCTATCTTAACTTCAGACCCCAACACTCACTGGACATTATACAATCCACTAACTCTTTTGTCCTTTACTTTATCTCTAGTCCTCACCAATGTCTAACCTTTAATAAGTACTCAAAAAGCATTTGTTGAGTGAATGAATGAATGAAGATTCTCTTTTGATGATAGTCAACCATTTATTGTTTCCTACAAACTTTTCCATCCTCACTATACCACTTATATTTTCCATACCATATAAAGAATGAACTCTTCCTTTTTAACCTTCAAGACCAGTTTAGATATCATCTGCCCTAGGAAACACTTTTTCACAGCTATTCCTCTCACCTTTCTCCCCAACCATGCTATTAGAAAATGAATCAATTCTGCTTCTAATACTTCCTACCTCAGTACCTCTATTATTATATCTATTATTGGAAGTTAGAATTTTAGACATGTACACACCCCACTTAAAAATTCCTTAAAAGTAGTCAGCAGGATTCATTTCTGTAAAATAAAGACTCAATAAATGTTTTCACAGAACTGAACTCAAATTTCACTTCCTCTGTTTCCCCCCATCTCTGTTCATAATATCCCAATTCCCCCAGGATAGAATCCTATACTATACCCAGGCAGTGTAGTATACAAGAAAGGGTCAAACTGGAGTTAACTTCTGACTCTCTTAACCAGCTGATAAATCTTGAGCAAACTAGTTATCTGTCTCTGATTCCTAACCTGTGTAACATAGATCATATCACTTATTTCACTAAATTTCAGAAGGATTAAGTGAGATAATATTTTTGAAAATAACTAGAAGACTGCTCAGTGAATTTTACTTCCCTTACTGAGAAGGAAAAGCAAGAAAGTGGTCTGAGATACCATGTAGAGATACAGAATGAGAGAGAGTGCATGTATGCATATGTGCATGTATGAATGAGTATGACTGTGTTCACGTGTGTGCCTGCGTCTGTGTGTCTGTGTTGGAGGGTTTTATTAGTTCAATTTTGGACAGGGGAAGAGTAAGGTGATTGTTTAATATACAACTTAGACAAGATTAATTTAAGATTAATTTTTCTACTTCAGTAATTATAGTTTGCTGCTGCTGCTAAGTCGCTTCGGTCGTGTCCGACTCTGTGCGACCCCACAGACAGCAGCCCACCAGGCTCCCCTATCCCTGGGATTCTCCAGGCAAAAACACTGGAGTGGGTTGCCATTTCCTTCTCCAATGCATGAAAGTGAAAAGTGAAAGTGAAGTTACTCAGTCGTGTCGACTCTTAGCGACCCCATGGACTGCAGCCTACCAGGCTCCTCAATCCATGGGATTCTCCAGGTAAGAGTACTGGAGTGGGGTGCCATTGCTTTCTCCGATTGTCAAAAAATCATTACCTCTGACCCAAAGGAAAAACCTCGCTTTGCAATCAAATGTTTCAGTCGATTATATAGAGTGATATATAACTTTATGCATGCATGAGGCAAATGTAATAATAAAACAGGAATTTGACAAAGTAAACTTTATTATTCTTCACTCGCTCAATTGTGTCTCTTTGTGATCCCATGGCCTGCAGCACGCCAGGCTTTGGCCAACTCTAATTTGAAAATAGCAGTTATAAAATATTGCTGGAATTCAATTAAAACTGCCATTCTCACTCAGAAATAAAACTATTCTAGGACTTATAACTAATTTTGCATAATGACCCTGAAAAGTATCTACAACATCAGAGGTATTGAATTCCCAGTAGTGACCTTGTGACTGATACTGATTTGTCATCTGGGAGGTGAGAATTCTACCACTGAACCACCAAAGCCTTTGACTTTTATCTGAATCCCAGTAAATTCCATTGTTCCCAGGTTCTTCTTCCATAGGGAACGCTAGCAATATTTTACGTTCCATAATTGCAGTACTAATTGCATTCCGATTATTCTATAAGCAATTTCCAGCCTTCTAATTATGCTTTTTTTGGTTTCAATTAAATGTTGTTTTGCAAGGGAAGGTTAACACATTATATACAACGGTCTGTATTTCCCTCAGGTAATGAGAGCTCAGGAAATATGCATGCATATATTTTTCCCTACCAAAAAAGAAGAAAAAAAGACATCAACTCATGGATAGACTCTAGACAAATGGCACATGAATCAAAGTATCCTCTAGAATGACAAGTTAAGGGATAAATGGTCACAATCACTGAAGGCAGTAGATGTTATTACATAATTAAATGAAAAAGATTAAAATAAAAATCCTTAAGTGAACATATAATATAAAAATAATGGCAACAATCGTGTAGATCTACAGGTACCACTTTAGTTAACAAAAGCAGAGAAGGGAAAAAATAAAAGATTCCAAAATTCTTCCTGTAGAAAAGAGCCAAATGTTATTGAATCTTACTTTTTTTAATTTAATGGTTAGTTCAGGTTCAATAATGTTTTTAAACACTTGTTCAAGGTTGTGGAACCTAAAATATGATGTCACTCTTTCAAATCCCTATGAAAGATAAAAGCAAATAAAACACAGAAACCATATGCCAAAGACTGAAAATCAAGGGGAAAAGATCATAAAAAAGGTATAAAACAGTAAGACAAGGAATGTCATCAGATATGTCCATGATAACAAAATATAAATGATTTAAATGCACCTGCTAAAAAATGACTCTCAAATAGAGTTACAAAGCAAAGAAATGACATAATGCAATCAAAAAAGAACAGAAGCAGAGAGAAAAAAGAGATTGCACACATGCACAATACATGTGCAAAAGTGAGTCCACACGTACACAAAGGCAAAGGTGGCAACATAAAAAATATCTTTCAAAAAAGAACTCACTCATCTTCTCCCTCAATCAGATCCCAACCACCTCCCACTGAAATGGTAAGCAGAATATAAAAATAGAGCAAAATCTACACCAGCCCTGGAAACTAAAATACGATAAACTTGTATAAGATAAAGTACAGAGCATGTTTTAAAGAAAAGGCCAACTCCTAACTCATCTGTGTGCAAACATTATTCCTGCAAGTTAGTGAAGGAGAATCCAGGATTCTAAGGAGGAGGAGCCAAGGCCAGAGAACAGGTAGGTGGGAGGCAATGAGAGCTTGATATTGGGCACAGGGTCTGCCCAGACCCAAAAGGTCACCTCGGCAAGCACTTTTGACACTGAGAGCCACACTCACAGGGGCTCTGTGGCAATGCTCAAGCCTAGCATTCCAAGGGTTTGGGAAGCACTGTCAAGGATGAATTTTGGAAGAGACAGTGAAGCCTAAGAAATATTCAGGGCACTGCCTCAAAATTCTGATGTCACTTTAATCCTAGAAAAGAAACTAACCCTAAGGCAACACTTCTCGCTAGGGCCACCTCCAGTTCTGATGCTGCTTCCTTACTCGCTAGCGGAGGTCCCTGAAGTCTGAAAGTTAAAGTGCTGTACACCGAAGCTTTTGTCTCCTTCCCTTTTATCACCTTAAAAGATTTAAGAAAAACACACCAAACTCAGATAGAAGCCTCTCTCACTCACTAAACTGGGCAAGCCCACACTGTATTCATGTTACTCTATTTAACAAACAGATGCTGGGAACAAACTGAGGAATGAGAGACCATGGTCCCTGCCACCAAGAAGCTTACATATTTGTGAGAAAGATATTATTAGCAAGTGCAATAAAGATCATGGAGAGGCAAAAGGGGAAACAGAAGGAAAAAGTCTAGTTTGAGAGGCATAAGAAAGCCAACCTGCAGGTAGTGATATTTAAACTAAGAATAAAGGATAAGGCTGGGTTGCCCAAATTAAGAATGAGGAAAGAAGTGTACAAAGAAAAAGATGAGCAGGAACCCTGAGGTTAAAGTGAGTGTAGCCCACTGTAGGTTATGAAAGAAAAGCAGTGTGGCTAGAAGGTGTAAGTGAGGAACAGATGGATGAGATGATGAGGCTAATGAGGTAGGCGAAGAAATCTTGAAGCTATTGTAACAATTTGGAACTTTATCCTAAAAAGAAAAGGAAGTAACTGAAGGAGAGTAACATGATCAGATCTTCGAATTTAAAAGATTGCCATGGCTAAAAGGCAGGAAATGGATGGGAGTGGTATCAGAACAGAGGTAGTGAGCCTAATTGCGAAGCTATTGTAGAAATCTAGGCAAACCATTGACACAGGGTATGAGACAAGAAATAACTTTAATAAGACTCCAGTTCTGGCTTAAGCAACTGGGCACATGGTAATACCATCTACTAAGGTAAGGGACAAGGTGGGAGACGTAACCTTGGGAGATGTACCTTTAATAATAAATTTTTAACCTATTAAAGGTACGCGCAACCAACCAAATGGAGATGAGATAGAAGCAAGTGGATATATACAGGACTGTAGCTTAGATGCAGAGCTAGGTTGTCAGTAAATTTAGGGGGAACTGACTTATCAGATGGAACTGAAGCCATGGAGTAAATAAGACTGCCTAATGTGTAAAATGAGAAGACAAAATGTCAGAGCCCTGAGGAACCTCAACATTCAGAGGTGAGCTGGAAGAGAAAGAACTAGCAAAGAAGACCAAGAAAGAGCAGTGGCCAAAGAAGGCAGAGGTCAAGGAGAGTATTGTTCCAGAAAGACAGCGGTGATGAGATTAGGATGGTGATGAGGGTGCTAGCTAACATTTACTGTGAATTAAGTCTGTGGAAGACTCTGCACTAAGTAACTCATATATGTTATCTCATCTAATAATTCAATAGACCATGTGGTAGGAACACTTCTATCCTCAATCTACAAGAGAAGAAACTGAGGCACAGATAATTTAATTTGCCTAAATCATATAGGCTTCCTTGATGGCTCAGACAGTAAAGAATCTGCCTGCAATGCAGGAGGCCTGGGTTCAATTCCTAGGTCAGGAAGATCCCCTGGAGAAGGGAACAGCTACCCACACCAGTATTCTTGCCTAGAGAATTCCATGGACAGAGGAGCTTGGTGAGCTACTGTCAATGGGGTCACAAAGAGTCAAACACGACTAAGCATCTAACACTCTCACTTTTTTCAAGATCATATATCTAACAATAACAGTGTTAGAAGCTAAGAGAAAAGACTGTTTTTAAGAGTGTTGTTGTTCAGTCGCTCAGTTCTGTCTGACTCTTTGCAACCCCATGGATGGCAGCACACCAGGCTTCCCTGTCCTTGACCATCTCCCAGAGCTTGCTCAAACTCATGTCCACTGAGTCAGTGATGCCATACAAACATCTCTTCCTCTTTTGTTCCCTTATCCTCCTGCCTTCAATCTTTCCCAGCATCAAGGTCTTTTCCAATGAGTCAGCCCTTCGCATCAGATGGCCAAAGTATTGGAGCTTCAGCTTTAGCATCAGTCCTTCCAATGAATATTCAGGACTGATTTCCTTTAGGATGAACTAGTTTGATCTCCTTGCAGTCCAAGGAACTCTCAAGAGTCTTTTCCAACACCACAGTTCAACAGCATCAATTCTTTGGCGCTCAGCTTTCTTTATAGTCCAACTCTCACATCCATATGTGACAACTAGAAAAACCAAAGCTTTGACTAGACAGACCTTTGTTGCCAAAGTAATGTCTCTGCTTTTTCATATGCTGTCTAGGTTTGTCATAGCGTTTCTAGGAATGAGTGGTCAGTATACCAAATTCACTGAAGGAAGATAGGGAGACCAATGGATTTAGTGATATGGACACCATTAATGGCTTCAATCAAAGCAGTTTCAATGGAATAGCTTGGATGTTTCTTCATTTTCTTAGACCCTGTAGCCAATCCATCAGCAACCTATCACTTCTGCCACCAGCACTCTGGTCCAAACCGTTATCAACTCCTCTCTGAACCACTGAACTAGGCCTAGTGGTGGACCTGCTTCCACACTTGGTCCCTGCAAATCATTCTCCACATAGCAGCCAGAATGACTACTTTAAAATATATATTAGATATGGTCACTGCCTGCCCAAAAGCCCTTATTGGCTTCAATCACAAAGAACAGTGTCTCAACTCCTCACAATGGTATAAAAGCCCCACGTGATCTGGCCCTCCCCTTTGCCCTTAAAAAAAAAGAGGTCCTTTTCATTATAGGGGACTGGAATGCAAAAGTAGGAAGTCAAGAAATACATGGAGTAACAGGCAAATTTGGCCTTGGAGTACAGAATGAAGCAGGGCAAAGGACAATAGAGTTGTGCCAAGAGAATGCACTGGTCATAGCAAACACCCTCTTCCAACAACACAAGAGAAGACTCTACACATGGACATCACCAGATGGTCAATACCAAAATCAGATTGATTATATTCTTTGCAGCCAAAGATGGAGAAGCTCTATACAGTCAGCAAAAACAAGACCAGGAGCTGACTGTGGCTCAGATCATGAACTTCTGATTGTCAAATTCATATTTAAATCGAAGAAAGCAGGGAAAACCTTTAGACCATTCAGGTATGACCTAAATCAAATCCCTTACGATTATACAGTAGAAGTAAGAAATAAATTCAAGGAATTAGATCTGATTGACAGAGTGCCTGAAGAACTATTGTTGGAGGTTCATGACATTGTACATTGAGACAGTGATCAAGACCATCCCCAAGAAAAAGAAATGGCAAAAATGCAAAATGGTTGTCTGAGGAGGCCTTACAAATAGCTATGAAAAGAAGAGAAGTGAAAAGCAAAGGAGAAAAGGAAAGATATAAGCATCTGAATGCAGAGTTCCAAAGAATAGCAAGAAGAGATAAGAAAGCCTTCCTCAGTGATCAATGCAAAGAACTAGAGGAAAACAAAAGAATGGGAAAGACTAGAGATCTCTTCAAGGAAGTTAGAGATACCAAGGCAACATTTCACGCAAAGATGGGCACAATAAAGGACAAAAATGCTATGGACCTAAAAGAAGCAGAAGATATTAAGAAGAGGTGGCAAGAATACACGGAAGAACTATACAAAAAAGATCTTCATGACCCAGATAATCACGATGGCATGATCACTCACCTAGAGCCAGATATCCTAGAATGTGAAGTCAAGTGGGCCTTAGGAAGCATCCCTAAGAACAAAGCTAGTGGAGGTGATGGAATTCCAGTTGAGCTATTTCAAATCCTAAAAGATGATGCTGTGAAAGTGCTGTGCTCAATATGCCAGAAAATTTGGGAAACTCTGCAGTGGCCACAGGACTGGAAAAGGTCCATTTTCATTCCAATCCCAAAGAAAGGCAATGCCAAAGAATGCTCAAACTACCACAGAATTGCAGTCATCTCACACGCTAGTAAAGTAATGCTCAAAAATCTCCAAGCCAGGCTTCAACAGTACGTGGACCAAGAACTGCCAGATGTTCAAGCTGGTTTTAGAAAAGGCAGAGGAACCAGAGATCAAATTGCTAACAATCATCAAAAAAGCAAGAGAGTTCCAGAAAAACATCTATTTCTGCTTTATTGACTATGCCAAAGCCTTTGTGTGGATCACAACAAACTGGAAAATTCTTCAAGAGATGGGAATGCCAGACCACATGACCTGCCTTCTGGGAAATTTATAGGCAGGTCAAGAAGCAACAGTTAGAACTGGACAACAGACTGGTTCCAAATCAGAAAAGGAGTATGTCAAGGCTGTATATTGTCACCGTACTTATTTAACTTATATGCAGAGTACATCATGAGAAACACTGGACTGGATGAAGCACAAGCTGGAATCAAGATTGTCAGGAGAAATATTAATAACCTCAGATATGCCAATGATACCACACTTATGGCAGAAAGCAAAGAAGAACTAAAGAGCTTCTTGATGAAAGTGAAAGAGGAGAGTGGAAAAGTTGACTTAAAATTCCACATTCAGAAAACTAAGTCATGGCATCTGGCCCATCACTTCATGGCAAATAGATGGGGAAACAGAGGAAACAGTGTCAGACTTTATTTTGGGAGCTCCAAAATCACTGCAGATGGTGACTGCAGCCATGAAATTAAAAGACACTTGCTCCTTGGAAGAAAAGTTATGACCAACCTAGTCATCATATTAAAAAGAAGAGACATTACTTTGCCAACAAAGGTCCGTCTAGTCAAAGCTTTGGTTTTTCCAGTAGTCACATATGGATGTGAGAACTGGATTATAAAGAAAGCTGAGCACTGAAGAATAGATGCTTCTGAACTATGGTGTTGGAGAAGATTCTCGATTGTCCCTTGGAGAGCACGGAGATCCAACCAGTCCATCCTAAAGGAAATCAGTCCTGAACATTCATTGGAAGGACTGATGCTGAAGCTGAAACTCCAATACTTTGGCCACCTAATGTGAAGAACTGACTCATTTGAAAAGATTCTGATGCTGGGCAAGATTGAAGGCGGTAGGAGAAGGGGACAACAGAGGATGAAATGGTTAGATGGCATACCGGCTCATTGGAGATGAGTTTGAGTAAACTCCAGGAGTTGGTGATGGACACGGAGGCCTGGTGTGCTGCAGTCCATGGGGTAGCAAAGAGTCGGATGCAACTGAGCGATTGAACTGAGCTGAACTTTGACTGTAACTCTAACCATTCTCTCTCTTGTACCTACCATAAAATGGTCTTCTTTCTGTTACAGGCCATTATGGTTCCAAACTAAAAATGAAAGTCCCTAGTGTCTTTGGTTCATCCTAAATCCTCAGATACTAGGCTAGTTAGTGCCTGACATGTAACATGTGCTCAATCATATTTTTGGATAGATGGCAGAGAAACAGTGACAGCAAGCATGTAAATAACTTATAAAACTACTTGGTCTCAGAGGATGATAAGTTGAGTAGGCTTTTTTTCTTTTAAGATGAGAGAAATTTGAGCGTGTGAGAGATGCAGTTTGATCCCTGGGTTAGGAAGATCCTCTAGAGGAGCGCACAGCAACCCACTCCAGTATTCTTGCCTGGACAATCCCATGGACAGAAGAGCCTTGTGGGCTACAGTCCATAGGGTCGCATAGAGTCGGACACAACTGAAGCGACTTAGCATGCACACAAATAAGAGATATTAGGAGATTATCCAAGAGCTTCCAGGTGGTGCGAGGGGTAAAGAATCTGCCTACAATGCAGGAGATGGAAGAGATGTGGGTTCAACACCCGGGTGGGGAAGATCTCCTGGAGGAGGAAATGGCAACTCACTCCAGTACTATTACCTGGAAAACTCCATGGACAGAGGAACCAGCAGCACTACAGTCCATGGGGTTGTAAAGAATTGGACACAACTGAGCAAGCACACCATCCAAAGGAGTCATAAAATCACAGAATATAAGAGAAAATTAATTAATTTAGGAAAAAATTACAGCTATACCTAAAAAGTAATCATACAGAGGGATTTTATCTCTCTATGCCAAAGTTTTTTGGTCTATAATTTAAGAGGTTGGGAAAAATCAGCAATTTCCAATCACTATCTAGAATTTCCCTTCAATTATTTTCCCTCATGATCTCT
Organism: Capricornis sumatraensis; assembly: GCF_032405125.1. NCBI lineage: Eukaryota > Metazoa > Chordata > Mammalia > Artiodactyla > Bovidae > Capricornis > Capricornis sumatraensis. Next base: position 92,916,205 of record NC_091072.1, read on the forward strand.
CTTGGTTATTTCACACCTGGTTATACCACAGACACAGGAAGTTCTGATTAGCAATTATATATGTCTGATTACTAAAATAATCACACTTAACAAAACAGCTTAGTTGGGAAATCAAAAGCTCAGGAAATTTGAGTGATTCATATAAGGTCACTAATATTTTTTAAAAGCAGATGCCATTGTCTAAATATGAAAAAACTGGCCCAAATTAGCACAGGGAATCAATGGTATCAATTCCAAACCATACACAGAAAGTGCAGAACTGAAAGATTTTCGAAGAATATGAAGAAGGCATAGTTTTTTCCTTCTAATTAGGAAAAAAGAGCAATAATAAACCCTAGGAAATTGGAGGGGAAAAAGCACACCTGTGTAATAAAGTCACAGTATAGGGACTTCCCTGGTGGTCCAGTGGCTAAGACTCTGCACTCCCTGAATGCAGGGGGCCTGAGCTCAGTCCCACATGCCGCAACTAAGACATGGCACAGACAAATAAATAAATAAAAGTCATGCTCTAACCATGAAGCAAATTAAATTGGCATGACTTTAAGCAACTGGTACTGTACAGCAGAACCAATCTGACATCTCACTATGGCGATTACGTTGTAATACCCTAAAAAGTTAAATGAGAAAAAATGTAAGTAAAAGAAAAGACTACAGGAGGAGTGAGTCAGAACAGTATATGATGAAGAGGATGGACTCTGGAGCCAGACTGCCTGAATTCAAAGGACTTAATGTCTCTGTGCTTCAGACTCTAATCTTAACATATGAACTATCGTAATATTTTATCTCCTTGATAAAGTTACCATGAGCATTAAATGAGTTAATATATGTAAATAGTATATAGTGAAACTAGTGCCTGGCACACAGTAACATTTGTATGTATTTGCTGTTATTATTATCATTACTATTATTTAATATATGGATGATGAAATATAAAAGCAATGGGACAAAATACAAAGATTTGATTCACAGGAAAGCCCAAGAGCCCTAATGGATAAAAGTGCAAGGAGTGGAAATAAATGAAACAAAGAAAAACATATAGATAATGAAAGAAAAGGTAATCTCTAAAAAAGAGTTATATACACCAATATGGATAACACAAATATAATGTCACGGAGGGAAAAGCAAATTGTGGAGGCTATACATCAACTAATACCATTTATGTAGTGTTTCAATACGTGCAAAACTAAACAATAAAAAATGCAGGGATATATCTACAGTAAACCTATAAAGAAATCAAGAGTTTATTAGTTATTTGTGTTAAGTGATAACCACAAAATACATGATTGTGAGCAATTCTAGGCAAAGGGAAGATGGGCCTGGTGAAGGTCACACAGGCAACTTCAACATTGCATTCCTGAAGCTGAGTAGGGGTACCCAAACTTTTAAAAATTATTCTTTATGTCTTGTATAGATGTTATACGCTCTTGTGTGTGTGTGAAATATTTTACAATAAAAAGAGCAAAAACTTAGTAACACATTTTAAAGCCAAGAGAAGATACTTTTTTTTTTAACCTCTCAAATTAGTTGTTTCTTTTTCTTTAAAAAGCTCGATGGGAAAAAAAAAAAAGCTCGATGGAAGAGATTTTCCTCTTTAATGATAAGATCAAACTAACTAAACAGTTAAATATATTTCTAGGATGGTCAAAGGTAAATTCCACTAGCAGTGTACCCTAATAAAAGAAGACTCTTCCTAACTGGGATATATCTTCAAGCCTAAACAAACAATTCTTAGCTGTACATTTACAAAAACCAATGTAATTTCTCATGCTTAATGCCATTACTTTAGATGGGACAGTTATTAATAATGTGATGTTTCTATTACATTATAACCTATCCTCTAAATAAATACTAAATCTTTAAAAGGGTTATGTAATTTTGCTATGGATCAAATTACTGGGCACAATAGGCTACAAGGTTCAAGTAGGATCTTAGTCTCAGAATAACCTTTATATTTAGTTCCACAAAATAGCTTGAACCAAGTATAACAAGACAATACATAATTTTGTGTAATTTATTAATCATGTCACTTCCGTTAAAAATTATGAAAGCTACTTGAAGACTTTTAGACAAACCATAGATTACAGAATCTTAATGCAAAAGCAGTATCAGGTTATTATCCATCCAAAATTTGTTCATTTTACAGGTATGAAAACTGAGGCATAGGAAGCTAAAATGCCTTAGATAAGAACAGGCCTAGGAAACCCAGCCTTTCAAGTTGCTATCCAGTGACTATGCTGACTCCCTTGGGACATGAACATACACGCAAGAATGAAGATATGTCAATGAGTCTGCAATTTTTCAACTGATCCTGCGCAAAGGTAAACACCCTCTGCCTTCAACCCATCTTTCCGGCCTCTTCTGACTAGAAGGCATATTCAGACACCAAGAAATCAGGAACAGGGCCTACAGTGCATGCACTCTTTCACGCTCAGTACTGTGAGCCCAGAGCTCCAAAGCCTTACTTGTGGTCCCTTATCCACATCAATTCTTTTGTACTGTGCACCTTTCCTTATTTCACTCTACTAATCTAAGGTAAAAGAAATACCTACCTATAATAGTCGCTAGAGATCTCTCCCAACCCCAACCAAGCTCGGATGCTCTGTTAACCAAACACAAGACAAGCAAAAGAAACGGAAAAATAATGGAAAATTCAGGGTTCTTGGATTTATATAAGGGCTGTCCTGATATTTGTTAAGGACTCTAACATGTAGCATGAGTTTATTTTCAATGTTGCCTTAACATATGTATGGAAGGATTGATTGTTTTGTTTGGATATTCATTTTTGCTTTAAATAACATAACTGACCCAATAAACTATAAAATTTCACTGTGTAATTTATAGTAATAGAAGACAGTCATGCCATGGCCATGACAGATTGCAGAAAAGTACTTCATACAAGCCATATACTAAATTTCATCTTTATAATAAGATCATAGCCCTAAAAATGATGCTCATACACCTGAAAACTTAATTTTTAAAAAGTGTTCATGTACTAATCCCTGAGACTATTTAATAGCCCGGTTTTAGCATAAGGTACATTGCCTAGCATAAAGCAGGCAACTACAGTTGAAAGAAGATCTTGAGAAGGAGTTTTCCTTTCATTGAAAAGTTTAGCTATGGCTCACATTTTCAAACAGAAGTCTCCCCAACATTCTGAAGTGAGACAACAATGAGTTGCTGAAAGCTGAGACCAGAGCCTCCCTGAGAGTATCCATAAAGCAGGAAATCATGTTGTCTACAGACTTGTGAGTAATAATTTCCACATATGTGTACTTTCCAAACATATGATAAGGCATCTATATTTTAAAATATTCAAAATTTCACAGTGGCTGTTTGTTAGTATATATTTTCTCAGTCAATACTACTAAAACCACACTGCTAGCATTTCTTATGAGTTAGAAATTACTCTTAATACTTGGACATAAACATGTCACTTTAGACAAGCATTATGAACAATGTACTATTTTTGGAAACAGAATCAGGATAGACAGTTGGTCAGGAACTAGGCCTTGAGAACACACTTCCTGTACCAGCACTGTTTCTCTATTTCCCCTGTAGTCATCTCCAAACCTCTCTATCTACAGTCAGTGTTCCCTCCACTTTCCTTCAGGAAGTCGAGTATCAAGAAATTGTCTCACAGTTTACAAATCAGCACACAGCTAGGCAATCTGATTACACAAATGCCAGGTCATAGCTCTGCTCCAGGCTCCCCGAGCCAAGCATCAGAGTCAGGGTATAGTGGCCTGGGTAGTCAACTCAAGTGTTCAAGAACCTTGTAGGTGACACTTGAAGAGATTAGAGAAGCAAAGTATTCTGTAAGAGAGCAGGAGGGATGTGATTTATTATAAATTATTTTCCTAGAGGCTGGGAAAAGAGTACGTCAAAGCTGTATATTGTCACCCTGCTTATGTAATATATATGCAGAGTGCATCATTCGAAATGCTGGGCTGGATGACTCACAAGCTAGAATCAAGATTGCCAGCAGAAATATCAACAACCTCAGATATGCAGATGATACCACTTTAATGGCAGATAGTGAAGAGGAATTAAAGAGCCTCTTGATGAAAGTGAAAGAGGAGAGTGAAAAAGCTGGTTTAAAATTCAACATTCAAAAAACAAAAGTCATGGCATCTGGTCACATCACTTCATGGCAAACAGATGGGGAAAAAGTGGAAACAGTGTCAGATTTCATTTTCTTGGGCTCCAAAATCACTATGGATGGTGACTGCAGCCACAAAATTAAAAGATGCTTGCTCCTTGAAATAAAAGCTATGACAAACCTGAACAGCATATTAAAAAGCAGAGACATCACTTGGCTGACAAATGTCCGCATAGTCAAAGCTATGGTTTCTCTAGTATCACGTATGGATGTGAGAGTTGGACCATAAAGAAGGTTGAACACCGAAGAACTGATGTTTTTGAATTGTGGTGTTGGAGAAGACTCTTGAGAGTCCCTTGGACAACAAGGAGCTCTAATTAGTCAGTCCTAAAGGAAATCAATCCTGAATATTCTTTGGAAGGACTGATGCTGAAGCTGAAGCTCCAACACTTGGGCCACCTGATGAGAAGAGCAGATTCATTGGAAAAGACCCTGATGGTGGGAATGATAGAGGGCAAGAGGAGAAGGGAGTGACAGAGGATGAGACGGTTGGATGGCGTCATACACTGAATGCACAAGAGTTTGAGCAAACTCAGGGAGACAGTGAGGACAGGGAAGCCTGTTGTGCTGCAGTTCATGGTGTGGTAAAGAGTCAGACACAATTTAGCGACTGAACAACAACACAGAAATTGTCAATGATTATTGTATAAATAAAAATCTGAGCATAGCAATAAAAAATGCCCATAAAGAGACTTACCTGGCGGTCCAGTGGTTAAGAAATCACCTTGCCAGTGCAAGGGACACTGGTTTGATTCATGGTCTGGGAAGACCCCATATGCTGTGGGGCAACTAAGTCCATGTACCACAACTAATGAAGCAATTATTGAAGCCCACACATCCTAGAGCCCATGCTCCACTATAAGAAAAGCCATCGCAGTGAGAAGCCTGCACACTGCAATGAAGACTAGCCCCCACTCTCTGCAACTAGGGAAAGCTCGTGCACAGCAACGAAGACCCCGCACAGCCATAAACAAACATGACAAATCATTTTTAATTGCCCATAAAGAACAACAACAACAAACCAAAGAGTCCTCCATCTGGTGGGAATCACATCCACTTCATATTCTTGGGGAAGGTGAAGGGAGGAACTGGGAGGAGACTTAGCAGAACCTGTGTTCAAGGCCAACTGAACAACTTGGAAGAAGCCCAAAGTCCAGAGGAACAAGGCTTGGTGATGATGAAGACTTTTAAGGAGTTAGTTCCTTAGCTTAAAAAAAAATAAGCCACTGAAGGAAATTAAGCAAAGATGTAGCAGCAACATTTTGCAGTTTAGGAAGGTGATCCTAGATACAGTATCCTTTCCTCAATGTTTCCCAGGCACTGTTTGTGGAGGGAGAAGATGCCACCTACCCTAAACAAGGAACACGCATAAACAGAAAGCCATATGCTGATCAGGCACATTCAGTCAGATCAAACTGTATCTTCTTTACAATGCTTTTCCTGTGCCCTTGTTCTTACTCCAGTCAACAAATGTTTCTTCCCCTCTTTATTTTTAACCTTCCTTACTCACACATGTTTTATCTACAGTTCCGGTCTCTTCAAGCTACAGTCTCACATTTCTAATTCTACCACACACTTCCACATGAATAGTCCACCAGTGCCTCAAATGCAGGAGATCTAAAACACAACTGATTTTTTTATCCCCACCTACCAACCTGCCCCAAGTTCACTCCTCCTAATCGCCCAGGCTTCACATCTTACCATCATCTTTTATTCATCCCTCTCTTTCCCCCTCTGTTTATCCCCACATCCAATTAATTGTTTCTGTCTAATTGACTTCAGCAACACTTCTCCAATCCTATTGCCACTCCTGGCTTATGTCTTCATTCTCTAACAAAAACTCTCGTAACTTTCCCTTATTAGTCCAGTGGTTTCCTTCCCCATTTAATTCATCCTCTGGATAATTAGATAATAATCTATCCTATAATTCAACTCTGATTATGACATTTCCAGGACCAAAAATAACTTCAACATCATAGCCTACTAACTGAGTCCAAATTTCCCAGACTAGCATTAAAGCCTTCCGTGTTCTAGGCCAAACCTAATTTTCCATTTTTGGCCTTTATTTTCTCTCTATGCCCCCTCATATATGCTCCAGTTGTGCCCTACTCCTGGTCAATCTGATCTGGGAAATATTGGGTACTCAGCAAAAGTTGATTTCCTTCCATATGAGTTTGCTATATTCTCTTTCCCCATGCCATCTCAATTTATAGGAAAACATCCCATCATTCTGAATAATTGATTCTCTCACAGAAAATTATCATATTCATGGAAAATCCTGTAAAACCTAGGAAACAGACAGGGACCTTGACAAAGACAAGCAGTATGACTGAGCTGCAATGTCAAAAGAAAAAGGCAGTGACAAGTAGGATGCCATAGAAGTTTCAGAACATTTGAAAAGTTAGAAGCATTACATGTGGGACAATGGATGCTAACAGTCTACCAGAGTTCTTCAAGATGATTCATTGGTCTCATAGAACTTATAATCCCCCAAAGAAGATCAATACATGTGGACTTCATAATGAAAGGTAGTAAAATCGTGCTCCAGTCAAGGTACAAAATGTCTTAGAAGCATTAAAAAAATGGGAAATTCTAAGAGATTAAGAAAGCTTCATAAAATACCACACAACAGAGGCTGTAAGGACTTCAAAAAATCTTGAGAAAAAGGTATTTCAGGCAGCAGAAATGGTCTAAAGGAAAGGTAGAGGTGAAAAATGCTACAAGTGTGAGAAATAGGAAAACAACTGATGAACCCTGGGCCCCTAAACTATTACTATTTTGAATGTTTCTAATGATCACTTACCCAGTTTTAATGAATTAAGAGTGTATGAGCTATTTGAGCTCAGGGTTTTACTTCAATGAATTCCTGAAAACAGGCAGATGATTATCTGCAAGATGGATTAGTTGTTATTAAACAGGATTTTCACAACTCTGTTGGATCCTAAGCTGCGTTATAATCCCTGAGTGTGGCGTTGCACTCAGTTTACTCCTAGAGGCTGGCTCTTCGGCATTCCTGCAGTAGTGTGAATGAAAAGCACTAACATCTTGGGATCCCATTGAAGATGACAGACTTCTACATACACATTGCAATCAAGGAAAAATTATACATACATTTTAAGGACTAGTAACCTTGTAATACAAAGTTAAAAAATGCAAAGTCAAACCATGTAAATGTTTGCATAGTACAAAGAAGTCTACAATTAGAAGAGACTGTAGAGAAAATCTAGATTAACCATGTAACCCAAACTATGTCTATCTAGTTATTCCAGGAATTTGGAATCAGGGCTCGTTGATTTAGTGTCTCCCTGTGCTTGGCACTGAGGGACACCTACATATCCAGAAACCACTGAGCACCCACATATGACTGTGAACACAGCGGGGGAAAGATCTCGCACAGACAGATCAATGAAGCTAAGAAAGGCAAAGACTAGAGACAGAGGAAGTTCCAGGTTTTCCATTCCTAGTCCCTAATAAGGTCTGCGTGCATTTGATTTCCATCACATTCCTGTCTGTCTTGTTCCTAAAACTAGTTCAAGTTCAGTGCTGTTACTTGGAACAGAAGCTTAAATGAGGCAATAACCAAAATCCTTCATAAGGTCAACTGGTTGATTTATTACTGAGCTACCTTTTCTATACTTTCTTCTCATTTGTATTTCCTTTAAAAGCCATAACCACGACTTTGGTAAATTATAGAGACAAACATGTGAACAGGGATCCAGGACTGTGTTGAGTATTTTTAAAAGGAAAATCCATCATCTCCAGGAAGGAGAAAATGTAAGAATCTTCAAGGTAAAGCCTTGAGGTATCTGCATAGCAATCAGGGATGCTAACAACTAGTAAATTTTTAAAAAACTGTTTATCTTGTATTGGGGTATAGCCCATTAACAATGTGAACATTTCAGTTGAACAGTGAAGGGATTCAGTCATACAAATACATGTATCCATTCTCCCCCAAACTCCCCTCTCATCCAGGCTACCACATAACGCTGAGCAGAGTTCCCTGTGCTACATGGTAGGTCCTTGTTGATTACCTATTTAAAATACAGCAGCGTGTTCATGTCCCTTCCGAACTCCCTAACTAGTCCCTTCCCTCAATCTTTCCCCGGCAACCATAAGTTCATTCTCTAAATCTGTAAGAACTGGTAATGTAAAGAGTTATCTGATTACTCTCCTACCCAAAGCCAATATAATTCTGAATAAACCAGATGAGTAGATCCAATTCAGTCTCCTCTGAGGCGTTAGAAAAAGGTCATAAGTGAGCACAGGGCATTTCATCTGGAGTGCCCCGAGTGACTAGCCACAGTTCTCCCAACCATACAAAGAGGTCTGGGTGTTCTCCAGTGATATCCCTGACCCAGACCCAAATTTCAACACTGAATACCAAAACATCTTAGGGCCTGCTTTAACTATTGACCCTATGACATAACCAGCACTTTCTACTATTAGATAAGGGGAAGAAAGTAATAGAAGGTTAATATCATGGTACTCTTTTTGGGTGTATACATCTGTGTGATGGGGCAAGTATCAAGATTTTCCTGAGACAGATCCTGTCTCCCCAAAGCTGGATCCACACCCAATAGATTTGACTACAAGGAGACCAGTTAAACACGTAGAGCAAGTCAGAGTTGACAATCAGAAGCCTGGACCAATCTAGTGGGTGGCTCTGCAGGTTTATATAAACAAAAACAATCCTGGAGGATCCTGGAGTTGGAAGGGACATAGAGACTTACGTACAAATTCATCATTTTACAGAGAAGGAAGCTAAACATTGAAACCAAATTCATCAAACAAATCCCTAACTACAGTAATACAGGTGAGATGAAAACCAAAGGGACTGTAACCAGATTGTGACAGAACCAAAAAAGATTATTTCCTAAAGCTTCTCTAATGGTTGAAATTTTATTTTTAATTATAAAAGAAATACTGTATTAGAAAAATCTATGAAAACTACTGTTGGGATATTTTTTTGGATATTCTTATTACTTAAGTTTAGCAAAACGGTTTCTGACCAAATGGGTTAGCATTTCAGTTAAGGTATTAGACCAAGCACCTTTAAAAGTCAAAAAACTGTGTGTTGATTCAAAAACCTATCTGATGTATATTTGCAACCTTGGCAGATAGGCAGTTTAGGCACTGTGACAAAACTCTAAATGGCAGAAGAGTTGCTTATTTTAATACATATTTTTTAAAAAAATCCAGACATTCACATAGGGCCCTAATAAAAGTCACCAGAAATTAGACTTATATGTCAGTTGGGACCAAAATTAAAAGAATAAATGTTTAAATGGTCCAAATATAAACTTGGTTTTCAAAATTGCTGGCAAGGGGCCATAGTACTCTGGATTTCAGTCTTCAAGGGCTGGTTGACCACAAGTATTAAGTCAACACATTACTGAGGGAAAAAAAAACAACATATACTGTCTGGCAGTACAATCTACCCTTTATCTGCAGCACAGTATATTTTAGAAGACCGCTGATAAAATGTGAAGATAGAACCTGTTGTGTCCCCCAAGAAGTGCTATTAAAGTTACTTTTAAAGTGTAAATTCAATAATAATAAATAAAAAATAAATTTAAAAAATATTTTATCCATAAAAAAATAAAGTGTAAATTTGTTAAAAATAGGTCTTTTTTAAAAAACAATATTAATCAGAAGCAAACATGAAATTGATATTATTTAAATTAACATCAATAATCTGCACACACTAAATATTTTTAAAGTCTCCTATCCATTTTATAAATTACATGAATCCTAAAGATTATTTTACAGACAAAATCTACTTTGCCACCACCACTGCAAATGGAAATAAGAAGCAATAGACCAGAGGGTGTTGAATATAATCTATACTTAGTAGAGTCAGTTTTCAACTAATTTATAAATCTTGGGTGTTAGCCATACCTTATTTTGACAGTTTAGATTATTGGTGGCAAAAACAAAAGCAAACTAAAATTTCCGAAGAAGTCTTAACTCTGAGAAATTATATTTTCAGTTCTTCCATTCCAGATAACATTAGGCATCGAGAAGTTTTGATGACTATATACTCATCACAAATATAAAGGTTCCTGCATTTTGACATTTACCTTAAACTCTACATTTGTACTTTCAAATAATTACTTTTTATAATAATCTTATTCCACATTATTTACAGAAAACTATTTTAAAAATCGTCCTGTTACAAAATTACCTCGCTCGATAGCTTGTAGTCCTAAACCAAATAAGGCAGGAATGGCACCTTTCGATCTTATAGTTGTAAACAGCCCGGGGTGAAACTTACAAACCAGACTCCGATGCCCTTTTTTCCGCTCAAAAAAAAAAACCAAAAACTGGTACCTGGAAAACTCGGGATTTTGTTCGGTTTTGGCCTATTAGACACCAGCCGGTCCCGCGGGAGCCTGACCCCGCGGCGAGGGCGGCGGTGCGCTTCTGGGTGCGCCGCTTGTCGCCACGCGCCCGCCGCTCCTGGCGCTGTCCCCCTACTCGCCCGGCTCCCCGGCGCCCCTCCCGGACGCGCGGCGGGAGGCACGGGCCTGGTTGGCCGTTCCCACGCGCCCGGGCCCGTTATCTCAGCGGCTGCTGCGCAGGAGTACCCCCCACACACACACCTCCGCGGGGGCAGGGGACTCCGAGGTGGTCCCCGCCGCGGACCTGCGCCCTCCCGAGCCTGAGGCGGCGTCCCTTCCCCAGCCGCCCTGCCAAGCCCCTCCCTCGGGGGCCCACGTCGGTCCAGAGCCTCCCTCCGGCTCAGGTTCGCTCCCGGGACGGGATAAGGTGTCAGCCACGCTGCCAGACGCCTCCCGTCGGCGGGGGCGAAGCCAGCCCTGACCTCCTTCTATCCGCCTCTCACCACCCGCGCCCCTCTTGGGCTCAGGAGAGGGGGGCTCCCGGCAGGAGGCTGAAGGGGGCGCTGCCGGCGCTCGCAGGGGAGCGGAGGTCGGGGTCACATCTCAACTCGGCGGGGTCGGGGCGTGAGGGCAGACAAGGGTGGGGGAGCGAGCCCCAACTCACCGGACTGCACTGCTCCCCGGGCCGCGGCCGCGGCCAGGCAGAGGCTGAGGCAGAGGCAGAGCGAGAAGGGGCGCGGGAGGGTCCGCCGCGGGCTCATGGAAGTGCCAGGGAGCCGCCGCCGCCGCCGCCGGCGCCGCTGTCCGAGCCTCCCTCCCTTCCTCCCCGGCTCCCGGCGACGGACGGGGCGGCGGGAGGCATGACGGGAAATTCCTGGGCACGGGCAGCCGAGTCCAAATATGAGCAAAGGAGACGAGCGAGGGAGGACCGCGGAGCTCGCCCGCCGCGGACGGGGCCCGCTGCCCGGGCCTCGGCAGCCGCCAGCTCCCTCCCTTCTCTGAATCCTCCTCCTCCAGGGCTGCCGCCCCGAGGCCGCCAGCCGCCGAGCGCCACCGGAGGTGCCCTCTTGCCAGAAGGCATCCCTTTCCAGTATTGGGGCCCAAGAGCAGAGCGGAGCATCCCCCCTCCACGGGTCCCGCCTAAGACCCCTGAATTAAAAGAGAGAAGAACCATCACGAGGAGACCCGACAGCTAGCCAGGGACCCGCGGGAAGACGTCTAAGGAGTTTAAGGAGACTCTTCCCATGCCCCACAGTCAATTGAGAGCTCTGGGAGTAAAGGGATAAAAATATTTGGCAAGTGCTTCTCTGGAGTGTGTGGGGGGGGGGGCGGGGGGGGGGCGCTAGAGCAGCACTGTCAGCTATGCACGCACTCAGGTGAGCCATCCTACACAGAACGAACAGGCATTATTGATCTAACACACAAAACCAGCCCTCTGCATCCCAGATGAGTGGGACCTTTACACCAGGATGTGGGTATGGGTGTGTGTGTGCTTAGCAAGAGTCAAAAATAGGCTCTTCCCAAACTTATATTTGAATACCATATATGGTCTTCAACTCCTTCACACTAGTTTTGTATTTCTTTCAACTTATCTGAAGGGTAGTGTTGAAATTTATTCAAAACGTACTACCTTTATTCAAAAGTGTCAAGCCCAATGTTTAATCATAGGCCTAAGCCAACAGTGGCTTGACTTTTCTTTGGCACAGATAACTCTGCCAGCAATCAAGGCCAAATGACCTTAGCTTTTCAAGAGGACATAATGATGTCTAATTACTTCTTTTTTTTTTTTTTACTGGCACTAATGGGACAGGCCCTGAAGATGTAGGATTATGTAGTTATTTATAACCATTGTGATATGCTACAGAAATGATTAACTAATGCAAAATTCTTAAGGGGTAAAAGTCAAACAGATTTAGAGGGTGGATTATTCTAACATGACCTAAAGTACAGTAATTTGTACATCACACTATTTGTTTGAAAATGCTATATTTGAAAATTAGAAACTTTATTTCAAAACAAATTCAGTTCTGGCATAGTATTAAGGCCCTGTATGCCAAAAACCAGTCCATTGGCAAGTGGTTCCCCTTAAATCATCTGGTACTGAGAAGCACCACATCCCATGAATTATTCCTGGCAAATGGGCATATTTCACCCTTAATGTGCTAGCAGTGATAATGAGAAGAAGGTCAGATAACCTAAGTAAACTAACAGTAAATAAACTGTAAAACAGTATATTAGGGATTTAAAGGACACATGGCATTGTTCAATTTAAGTACCTAGAAGTGGGGTATCTGAAAGGGAATATTCAGGAAACTCTTTAAGTTTCCCTCCCTTTCCTCTTTTTTATATATTTTGTATTATATAAGCACTTTTCGTTTCATATTCACTTTTTATTTCCCCCACAGCCTGTGTTAGTGCAGGAGACACAAGAGACATGGGTTTGATCCCTGGATGGGGAATATCACCTGGAGAAGGGAATAGCAACCCTCTCCAGTATTCTTACCAGGAAAATCCCATGGGCAGAGGAGCCAGGCAGCTACAATCCATAGGATCACAAAATCAGATACAACTGAAGTGACTTAGCACACACCCACCAAAACATGTGGTATAATTCTTTGCCCATAGTTTAAATGTTTGTTTAAAAACTAAAGTAGAATGAGCCCATTTTGTAGACTGATATAGAGGAGCTTCCTAAGTGTAGAGAAAAGCTTGTTCCAAAGGATTGTAATAATTTTGTCTATATTTAAAATATTTTAGTTGACCTTAAGCACAGAATTACATAAAATTACAAAGAATGCAGTATAACACTGCCTGTTACTATAGGTGGAGGGTTGATTAATTCTGTCAACTGCTGACTTGACAGCGATATCAGCAGCTGTTCTAAAAGCTTGAATAAATACGTTGAAGAGGAAAGGAAAGAGCAGAAGTTCCTGAGTACACAGTAAGTGCCTGTCACTCTGCTAGTTGTTTTACACACAGCATTTTGTTTAAATCTTCCAAATATCTTTGAGCTTTTTATTTTTTGTCCCTATTTTACAGATAAGGAGAGGCATAGATAAGTAAATTATGCTATCAGGAAGGAATAAAGTAGTATTGGAATTCAAATCTCATTCCAAAGGCTACATACAATCTTTTTACTCTTTTGATCTGCCCCATTTTCTCTACATTAGGAAAAAAAAGAAAAATGGGGTTTTCAAAAACTGTATCCATTGAGTTCTTGTGGTTTTAAGTAACTGGTGTACACTCAGATTACCTCAAGTGACAGGGGTAAAGAAATCATGTGGAAATAAGGCCAGAGACTTAACCGGCTTGTCAGGTCATCCTTTGTGAGCCTGGGGGTGGGGGCCTGTGCCTTTGATGGGTACCAGGAACAGGAAAGTTACCACCCTCTGACCACATTCCAATGAGTTTTGTAGTTTAAATCATATATTTCCCAACATTTCCTGTTATTATAATCTTAATGACAATCACATTAATATATTACCTTAAACTAGGTTTGCTTTTGATATGTGCGGGGCCCTGTGGGGGGCTCCTGGGCACAAGGCCTTTCTGTCCAGCGTTTCTCTGATTATAGGAAACAGCCTTCATTCGCCCTCCGTGACCTTCCCTGAGTTCCAATGGGCAGATCCAAGCAGTTTTTAACTAGGGAAGGGAGAGGATAGGAGACCAAGGAGAAACAAACTGTCAAGAGCAGCCTTGGGGCAGGGTCCTGGGTCCCCATCAATACACACAACAATATCTCTGAGCTGTTTTGCAGATAATGAAACCCCCTCCAGGTGGGAAAAGTTAAGGATCAACAATGGTATACTGCCCACAAGCATGTAGATCCCAGACCAGTTGGACCTGAAGGTTGACAATGTGGACTCTACTTAACTCAACCACCAACCCATCAGAAGAATGTCTACGAGCTGATCACACCCTCTTTGCACAATTACCAGAAAAACTTACCACAGTCTTCCTCAAACTGGGACACTTGGTTTGAGGGCATGAGCCTGCTGTGTCCCCCTTCGCCTGGCAAAGCAATCTGCTTAGTCACTCAGTTGTGTTCAACTCTTTTGTGAGCCCGTGGACCGTAGCCCGCCAGCCTCCTCTGTCCATTGGATTTTCCAGACAAGCGTACTGGGGTGGGTTTCCCTTTCCTTCTCCAGATTTTCCTGACCCAGGGCTCAAACCTGCATCTCCTGCATGTGTCTCCTACACCACAGGCAGATTCTTTACCACTGTGCACTCTAGATATTCTTTGCTACCCTCTCCCCAAACTCTGTTTTCGAGATTTGATTCCACACTGTGTACAGAGAAGCTGAGTTTTTGGCATCAATTTTAAGACAAAACTCTCAGAGGAGGTAACTGCTTCCTCTGTTTATTATGTATATATTACAGGGATGCCTCACACACCCCAGTGGTGTGCTAGTAAATATTTAACAACCAGATCTGGAGGAAGGAAGCCTGAATTGTGACAAAAGCCAATTTATGTGGATGTCAATACTCCCAGCAACCTGCGTCTCTGGAGTCAAAGCTGAGAAGAGATGTGCTCAACCAGCTCTTCACCCGCATGAGCCAGCCCATCTCACCACTCCCCAACTCCTCGTTAATGTCTTCCAAACACAGCATAATTTAAGTTGTAAAATCACAGATCTTTCTGCTCCTGCTCCCACTGTTAGTCTCTCAGTCGTGTCCAACTCTCTGCCGCCCCATGGACTGTAGCTGGCCAGGCTCCTCTGTCCGTGGCATTCTCCAGGCAAGAATATTGGAGTGGGTTGCCATTCCCTTCTCCAGAGGATCTTCCCAGCCCAGCGACTGAATCCAAGTCTCCCTTGTTGCTGGCAGATTCTTTACCATCTGAACCACCAGGGAAACCCACTACCAGCTGCCAGTTCTCTAGAGCTCATAATCAAATGCTCTGGAGGGGAGAGTTTGATTCTATCACTACTGTTCCTCTTGGGGAAAGTTCTTGTATGAGGTTATCTCATAAGCCACTGAGTGCCTCTGAGCCAGGTGTCCTCTCCTACTTCTTCAGCTGTCGCTAAGATGGAAGGCTCAGAGGGGACATGGCATGGTCACTTGTACTAAAGAAACAGACTGGCGACTTCCCTGGGGATCCAGTGGTTAAGAATCCACCTTCCAATACAGGGAGTGCAGGTTTAGTCCTTGGTCAGGGAACTAAAATCCCAAATGCTGAGGGGCAACTAAGCCTGTGGGCTCTTGAGCCCACGTGACATAACTAGAGAAAAGCCCAAGCCCCACAGCTGAGACCCAACATGGCAAAAAGGAAGAAAGAAGCAGACTGTGTTGCTGCCTTTTTAGGGGGTTGAATCGGGGGCAGCCTCTTGAAAAGGAGTCTGCAAGCATGGCAGGCATTCAAACTACAGTCTCTCTGACGTACTGTTGTCACCTCTTTAATGAAATTCCCTCAGCCGTTGTGTAAAGCTTTGAGACAGCCCCTAAGTCATATACCCAAAAGAACACCTTGCTGCTGCTGCTAAGTTGCTTCAGTTGTGTCCGGCTCTGTGCGACCCCATAGACAGCAGCCCACCAGGCTCCCCCGTCCCTGGGATTCTCCAGGCGAGAACACTGGAATGAGTTGCCATTTCCTTCTGCTGCTAAATCGCCTGGGTAGATGCAAACAGAAAACGGACACATCCAACCTAATATTATTCAAAAGTCCTAGGCAGGGTGACAAACCGAGTTAGCTCAATTCAATGAGCATTTATCAAGTATATTATCCATATAGTCAAAGCTATGGTTTTTCTAGTAGTCACGTACAGATGTGAGAGTTGGACCATAAAGAAAGGCTGAATGCTGAAGAATTGAAGCTTTCAAACTCTGGTGCTGGAGAAGACTCTTGAGAGTCCTTAGGACTGCAAGGAGATCCAACCAGTCCATCCTAAAGGAAATCAACCCTGAATATTTATTGAAAGGACTGATGCTGAAGCTGAAGCTCCAGTACTTTGGCCACCTGATGGGAAGACCTGACTCATTAGAAAAGACCTTGATGCTGGGAAAAATTGAGGGCAGGAGGAGAAGGAGCTGACAGAGGATGAGATGGTTGGCTGACATCACTGACTCAATTGACATGAATTTGAGCAAACTCTGGAAGATAGTGATGGACAGGGAAGCCTGGCGTGCTGCAGTCCATGGGGTCGCAGAGTCGGATACAACTTAGACTGAACAGCAACAGTTGTTCTAAACCACTAATGATCAATTGGAAAGTAAGGAAATTACTTCATAGGAGGGTGTAACAGACTCTCCAAAAGAAAGTTTTTCTAACTTCACTCAATCCAAACTTGCAAAAATTCTGCTATCTGTGGCTCAGAGGTTAAAGCATCTGCCTCCAATGCGGGAAACCCGGGTTCGATCCCTGGGTCAGGAAGATCCCCTGGAGAAGGAAATGGCAACCGACTCCAGTATTCTTGCCTGGAGAATCCCATGGACAGAGGAGCTTGGTAGGCTACAGTCCACGGGGTCAGAAAAAGTCGGACACAACTGAGTGACTTCACTTTCACTTTCACTTTATATTGCTCTCTCTCTCACCCCTGCTGAGAACACTGCTTTACACTGACGGAAGTATACCCCCATGCCTCAAGGTGTTGCAGTGGGAAAAGAGTTGAGAACTCTTCTCAGCAACATGAAGGACACAGACTCAATGCTGACTGGCTAAGGGTGACACCAAACATTTTCTTAGATTCTGAGGAAGGAGTCCCACTTCCATGACACCCTCCCAGGCCCCAGTCATCAAAGGCGCTAAAACAACAACTCTTAAAGACAGAAGGCTGAGTTAAAGTGGGTATTTTCCTTCTTCTCTTGGTAAAATGGTTTGCCTGCATCTGAAATAGTATTTGTAAATTGTTCCCATTGAGGGCATCCCTTTCGCTGATTAATTCTGAAGAGATGTGAAGAACGCATTCCCATGATTAATGTGCTGCCCAATTCTATCACCTTTGGCTGTGGATATGCTACAACAAGTAATAAATATTTAACAACAAGACTTTCAATATTGTAGGGAAATAAGCAATCCTCTCTAGACCAGCAAAGCTGCTTGGCTTTTGGCAAGATTGTATCACATAAAGCAGCATATGGAAAGTCAGCTACACACATGGAATAAGGAGGCCGGAAGAGAGGGACAAACTTTTTATTCAGTACAGGAAACTTCTGACAGGAGACTTGCCCCTGCTCTTTCATGCGGTCTGTTCCTGAGTGCTTCTGATATCCAGAGCACCTCACCCCACGGTGTGTGTGTGTCCAGTGTTTAAAGGTGCGGTGTTTTCCACACAACTTACCCCTAACCAGCACTTTGATGTGTTGTTCATCCAAAGTGGCTTCAATAGAAAGTAGAGGAAACCCTGGCTGTGTTGGGCTTCCTGGGAAATGGTATTTTGCCCTCCAAAATGGTGCTACATTCCAGGGTTTTCTGTGGTAGTTTTACCTTTGCCCTTAGAGCTTCTGGGACAGTGGGTAAGTTACTTAATTACTCTCAGCCTTGATATTCTTTTTCCTCTGTGTAATGGAAAAATAAAGATACCTACCACATGATGTTTAGCCCTTAGCCTCATGCTAGCAAATGGTAAACCCTTAATAAATATCAATGCAGTACTAATGTTATTAACTTGTATAGTTGCTCACCAACTTTCAGTTACCACAAAGGCACTCTTTGCCTTTAAGCCTTATCTAATATGATTTCCTCTGAAATGACTCAGTCTCTTCGCAGCTGAGAGTCCTAAGTCTGTATCTATAATCACCTCTTAAGGAAGTCTGTTCAGTTTAGTAATCCCATCAACACATATTTTCTTCAAGTTTACATTTTATATTTATACCCAAGGTTACTAATAGTAACTATGTCTTCAAATATATTTTTAACTTTCTCAATAAGATTAGAAGGCTACACACGATTCCTCAAACTGTTTTGTGAAAACCAGTTTTAGAATTGCCATCAAAAAATATAATAGGTGTTTAAAAATAGCTTCAACACGGGAAAATCATCTTTGCATTCATTCATGCATTCAACATTTATTGAATGCTTTTTATATGCTGGATAGACAATAAAAAGATAAACCAGTAAAATATTTAGTATGTTAGTGATAAACTGTTAGTAAGAGAAATAAGGCAGAAAAGGTTGCTGAAAGTGTTGGTGTCGTAACATTAAAGACATGGAAGAAAAAGGAAGCTGTGTGTGTGGTGTCTGGGAGAGGGGAAATGACATGTGAGAAGGCCATGCCTGCAGCAGAGTCAGGCTTGCCTCATAGGGGGATCATCCAGGAGAAAAGGCTGCAGAGGAGCATAGGGGGAAAGTTAGAAAACGTGGCCTGAGAGGGAACTAGGTAGGATCTTCTGAGTCTTTGCAAGGACTTTGGCTTTTATTGTGAGTGAGAAGGGAAGCTACTCTAGGATTTTGAGTTTTGAAATGATCTGACGTCCTTTGGCTGTTAAGGAGTGCAGAGACAAAAAAGGGGAGCAGTTAGGAGGGTCCTGATCATAATCCAGGCGAGAGGTGATAGTGATTTGGGAGTAGGGAGAAAGCAGTGGAGGGAGTGAAGAGTGATCTAGTCCTGGAGAAATCTGGATAGAGGGGGCCATAAGATTTGCTGACAGATCGAGTATAGATTGTGAAAGAAAGAGAAGTTGAGAATGCCTCTATACTTTGAGCATTGCAGAATTACCATTTCCTAAACTATGGATGACTTTAGAAGGAGGTGGTGGGGTGGTATATTAGCTCGGTTTTGGGCATGTTAAGTTGGAAATGGCTGTTAGACACAGAAGACTATGTTCATCTAGAGCAATAAATATGAAAATTGCATTTATAGGAGAATGTCTGGGCTGCAGGTAGCATAGAGAACAACCATGAAAGATCATGAAAAGTCCCCAGATTGATTTTTTTTTTTTAAGCCAGCAAAGCCACTAAGAAGGTGAGGCTTGGGACGTCCCTGGAAGTCCAGCAGTTAAGACTCCAACCTCCCTATTTAGGGGGACATGGGTTCGATTCCTGGTCAGGGAACTATGATCCCACAAGCTGCACTCCTGGCCAAAAGAGAGAAAAGAAAAAAGAAAGTGAGGCTGCTAAAGAGGTAGCAGAAAAATAAATACCATAAGGAGACCTAGGAAGCAACAGAAGCTTTTATTTTTTTTCTTTCTTCAATTTATATGCTTAGAATATATTATTTGTGGAAAAGGAAAAAAATTTAGAACCAAAATAGATGAATCACCATATAAAGTTATATCCTTTTTATGCTTAAGTGAGTAAACATAAAACATTAAAAATGATTTTATTTTGTGACTTATAAATCGACTCTGAAACCTACCCTAAAAATAGTCTCTAGATTTCTGAGGAATTGAAGCACTGGAATACAAGTACTGCTGTGACCCCACTGAAAAGTTAACACTATAGGCCAAATGGCCATCTTTGTGACGTGTGAAGGACAGCTAAATGATAAGCCTACTACACAGCTCGGGGAATAACAACATCTCTTTAGAGATGGAGAGGAAGTTTTATGAGGCTCAAATATATACAAAGTGGCTTTAAAACTGTTGTTTAAAATATTGTACAAGTGTTTTCATAGTTTTTAAAGCTGTACTACTATACTTAGTCGCTCAGTCGTGTACCATTCTAAGACCCTTGGGACTGTAGCCCATGAGTCCTCTGTCCACGGGCTTTTCCAGCCGAGAATACTGGAGTGGGTTGCCATTTTCCTCCTCCAGGGGATCTTCCTGTCCCAGGGATTCGAACCCTGTGTCGCCTGCATTGCAGGCAGATTCTTTACCCATTGAACCATCTTGGAAGCCATTTTAAAAGCTGGTGATTGTAAAAATGGAAAGAGAAACCAACTTGCAGTTTGCAGATTTCTCCTCAAACTCTGGCTGTGCCATGTGACAGTTGTGCATGACTTTACAGTTCACATCTCTGGGATTTAGTTACTTTATCTTTAAAATGAAAGAATCCCTGCTCTGCCTATTCTGCAAAATGCTGGTGGAAGTCGAACAATTTAATAAGGAAGCTTTCAAAACGCTGATGTCTCAAGCAAAAGTCATGACTGAGGCAAGGTGCATTTTTCTAAATTCATCTACTTTTGTCTCTCTGTATAAGCCACAGTTCTCTACCTAGCCTGAAGATACCATATTGAGATCCCAATTGAAAAAATAAAAGATCCTCTAAGGAAAATTCATAGACCCACAAACCCACATAGTTTGGTATGTGATTAATTGCACACTGATTGAAAATCAGGTGTTTTTTAAAAATCTTTTTACTTTTTATTGGAGTTTAGCCAATGGCACCCCACTCCAGTACTCTTGCCTGGAAAATCCCATGGACAGAGGAGCCTGGTAGGCTGCAGTCCATGGGGTCGCTAAGAGTCGGGCACGACTGAGCGACTTCACTTTCACTTTTCACTTCCATGCACTGGAGAAGGAAATGGCAACCCACTCCAGTGTTCTTGCCTGGAGAATCTTAGGAACGGGGAGCCTGGTGGGCTGCCATCTATGGGGTTGCACAGAGTCGGACACGACTGAAGCGACTTAGCAGTAGCAGTAGCAGCCAATTAACAATTGTGATAGTTTCAGGTGAACAGCAAAGGGATTCAGCCATACATATACATGTTTCCGTTCTCCCCCAACCCCAACTCCCCTTCATCCAGGCTGCCACATATCACTGGGCAGAGTTCCATGTGCTCAACAGTAGGTCCTTGTTGGTTATCCATTTTAAATATAGCAGTGTATACAAGTCCATCCCAAACTCCCTAACTATCCCTTCTGCTCATCCTTCTCCCTGGCAAACATAAGTTCATTCTCTGTGAGTCTACTTTGTAAATAAATTCATTTGAATCATATCTTTTTAGAAAATCACTTTGGAAAGGAACAGGAGTCATTGTGATTTCTTATGTGGAAGAGAAACCTAATGAAAGTAGCATCTAAAAAACGTTTAGTATGTAGCAGGCTATGGGATAGATCAGTAGAGGAGAGCAGTGTTGGGAAGGCAACCCAGGCAGATGCACAACCAAGCCTGAGCTAATGAGAGCCCCTAGTCTAAGACGGTAGCTGTGAGACTAGAGATGAACAAGGAGACATGATAAGAAAAGAACTGCCAGATAAAAAACACACAAGATGCCCAGATAAATTTGAATTCCAGATAAACACCAAATAATTGTTTAGTATATCCTAAATATCGCATAGCACATACTTACACTAAAACATTATTCATGGTTTATCTGAAAGTCCAGTTTAACTAGGCATCCTGTACTTTTATTTGCTATATCTGGCAATCCTGGAGAGAAACTGGTGAACTTATTGCTACCCTCATCCCCGTGTTTCTGAGGCATATTCTGAAACAGCAAAAATGTGGGCAACGTGACCACTATGAAATGAAGAGTCATATAGAGCTAGTTCCAGCTCCTCTATAGATCCTAAAGAGATCAAGAAATATATCAAACCATTCGTTACAGACCTATTTGTTTTCCAGACAGGAAAGTTACTACTATTGTGGCTATACTCTATTCTCAATATATGAGTTTTGTACTATGCAGTACAATCTATGTGAATGTGTATGCCCATGTGTGTGTGTTTAAGGTATGGGCTAATTAGCAAAAGAGCCACAGGCTTACAGTTGCCATGGAGAGAACACTGAATAAGAAATGTGAATTGGAGAACCCACAGTCCATCCATCATTTCCTGCACACACACACACACACACACACAGCCATGTGCACATGAAACTGGGCCAGGGAGTTTTTCCCTATGCAGCCCAAACCCTGGTCTGTCCTGACTGGACAGTGTGTGGTATGAGTGGAAAGAAGAAGGAAGGAAGGAAGTTTAGACAACAAGGTCCCTTTCAATGAAAAGTAGAAACAGTTGAAAGATTCAAAGAAGGAAATCTATTTGAAGTGGTGTTACAAACCCAAAGCCAGGAGGACTTTCTCCATCTAAAAGCTTAAGACCTTTAAGGTTTTCTCTCCTGGGTAGTGCAGGTGAAAATCCAAAATAGAGCTGCCAAACTTTAACCTTTGGCTCTCCTACTTTGTAATTTTGTCCTGAAATTATCTTTACTAGGCCCTAGTGTCTCACTCTGTGGAGGCTGAAAAGTCATGATAGCAAGGAGAAAGAGATCTGGTTTCAATCCACTTTTGCAGATATGGGGCAGACTAGGATTCACAACTGATGATCAACAGCACCCAAGAATAGCCCCCTGTGAAACTGGAGACCACAAAAAGCCCACAGCCCATACCTCTGCAGAGCGTTTTGGAGGAGACAGGTGGAGGAGAAAAAGGCCAAACCTCATGATTGGTCCATGACTGCCCCTGAGCAAAAGCAAGTCTTGCAAATTTGGGGGTAATAGAGGTAGGACTTGGATACTGACTGAACTCTTATCAGTGATAGAGAACTTAGAAAAGGAGCCTAGATTCTTTTGTGATTCCTCATAGTGTGATGAACGCTCAGTAAATGCTGTTGACTGATTCTTTTTAAACTGGGCCTGGGAGGAGGGGTTTGAGGTTTGAAGCGGAAGATTGGAGACAGTTATGGAAGAATTCATGCATATTCAACTCCTATAGCAAAAACAAAAAGCAGCCTTCCCAGGTTGCTCAGTGGTAAAGAATCTCCCTGCCAATGCAGGAGACGTGGGTTCAATCCCTGGGTCAGGAATCCCCTGGAGTAGGAAATGGCAACCCAATCCAGTATTCTTGCCTGGATATCCCATGGACAGAGGAGCCTGGTGGGTCCATAGGGCTGGTGGGTCCATAGGGTTGCAAAGAGTGGGACACGACTGAACACAGCGCAGCAGCAATGGGAGGTGAGGGGTTGCGGGGAGGAAACGCAAGGTTTGAAGGGCAAGTTGGGAGATGATTAAGGAAGAATTATGTGTGTTCAACTCTCACAAAGAAAACAAATTGACCAAATGAAAACTATTAGCTACTTAACTTTACACAGTTGTGTAAAAAGAAAAATAAAAAAATTTAGTTCCTTCTGTATGTGTATTTATGTATATATTGCTGCCTCATCTTAGTTGCGTTTGCAGTGTCTTTCATTGCAGTGGGCACAGGGACTCTCTAGTTGAGCCTTGAAGCTCTGGAGCCCGGGCTCAGTAGTTGTGGTGTGTGGGCTTAGTTGCTTTGTAGCATGTGGGATCTTAGTTCCCCAGTCAGAGATTGTACCTATGTTCCTTGCATTGCAAGGCAGATACTTAACCACTGGATCACCAGGGAGGTCCCATAAAACCCATTTTATTCAGTTTCCACTGGTAACAGTTATAACTGGGATTACAAGTAAAAATGGCTAGCATTAATGAAAACATGTATCACAACCACAGCTCTGAAAACTCGAGATATTTAGTGGAAAGAACTCCTAAAGATACATCTGAGTGTTTAAAGTAAAAGCAAAACACGAAAACAACAAAAACATTTTCCAAAGGAATCAAATGATGCTCAGCTAATTTCATGTCACTTAACACCAATAAGGAAAAATACACTGTAAAATCTATACATTTTATAAGCAATGATGTTATTAGTATAATCAAGAATGAAATAGCTCTTAACTATTTCCAACTTTGCCTCTAAAATTCCTTTCGTCTGATGGCAGAACATATTATTTCCTGTTCTTATACTCTGTGGGAAGTAGCACACCCATTTTAATGTCACGTTTCCCCTGTATCAACATTTATGGGAGGAATTATTTTAGTGCTCTCAAGGTTGCTATCTCAGATCCAGAAGTCATGTGGCAATGGATCTCAAACTTAAATATGAGAATACCTGGAGAACTTGTTACTATCCTGGGAGCTCTCCTACATACAGTGATTCAGGTCTGGTGAGGGATTCAGAAATCTGCATTTCTAACAAGCATCCCAAATGATTCTAAGACAGGTCTTCCACAGATCTTGCCCTGATTTAAGTAACCAGAGTAATTTTCGTGTCTACTTTCTGACTGCAGAGGATAAGTTTTAAACTCTTATTTTCTATAATGCCCATAAGAGGTGGAAAAGATTACAGGAAAATACACGAGTATAAATAACACAGCTTTCATGACCTTTACAGGGAATTCAAATAACTGCAATTTTTGATTTACAGTAAGTTTTGAAATGAGGCACTTCAAGATTCTGAGTTGCTTCATGAGTCATCAGTGATTAATCTTTCCATAGTTTTAACCCTGTGAATTTTTTTTTTTTTTTTGAAAATTGGTTATTTTTGAGTCAGGTTCTAGCTCCTAGGTGAGTGGAATATTAAAATTTTCAAGGCATATCTTCAAAAATTACTTCAGGTAAATAGTAATTTTCTTACCAATTTCTCTAATATTAGAATATGATATACTTTATGATGTACAGTTCACCCATGAATAACACAGGTTGTGGGTGGTGATCCTCTGTGCAGTGAAAAATACAAGTATCAACCCTACCTATATTTGATTCCTCAGTATCTGTGGTCCTGCACCCGCCAAGTTAACCTTTCATGAATCGTGTAGTACTGTAGTTTTTACTATTGAAA
Source organism: Capricornis sumatraensis (assembly GCF_032405125.1). Lineage (NCBI taxonomy): Eukaryota > Metazoa > Chordata > Mammalia > Artiodactyla > Bovidae > Capricornis > Capricornis sumatraensis. Next base: position 92,941,158 of record NC_091072.1, read on the forward strand.
AAAATCTGAGCATAAGTGGACCCATGCAGTTCAAACCCATATTAAAGTTCAACTGAACTTTATTTTTTTCTAAATATAATGAAAATAGCATACTTCTACAAACACTTAAATTTCATAGGGTAATATTTATTCCACCTATCTTCATATATAAGGCCCTGCTTTATAACCAAGTAATATATTTTAAAATTACTTATTTCTGGGCGTGCTGGGTCTGTGTTGCTGCTCACAGAATGTCGCTAGTTGCAGTGCACAGGCTCCTCACTGTGGTGACGTGTCTTGGTTCAGGGCACAGGCGCTGGGTGCGTGAACTTCAGTAGCTGCAGCATGTGGTCTCAGTTGTTGTGGCCCACAGACTTAGCTGCTCCACAGCATGTGGAATTCCCCTGGACCAGGGATAAAACCCGTGTTCCCTGCATTGGCAGGTAGATTCCTATCCACTGTGCCACCAGGGAAGTCCCTAAATAGTGTTTTAAGTATATTCAGCTGCCTTTGGGGAAAACCAAGGAAAGTGATTTTGATTTTTCCATGTTATTAAAGCATGGTGGGAGGCTTCCCAGGTGGCTCATTGGTAAAGAATTCGCCTGCCAATGTAGGAGACACAGGTTCAATCCCTGGGTCGGGAAGATCCCTTGAAGGGGGAAATGGCAATCCACTCCAGTATTCTTGCCTGGAAAATCCGATGGACAGAGGAACCTGGCAGGCTACAGTCCATGGGGTCACAAGAGTCAGACATGACTTAGCAACTAAACAACAACCAGTGGTTAGAACTCCATGTATACACTGCTGAGGGCACAGGTTCAACCCCTGGTTGAGGAAATAAGGTCCTGCAAGCCAGACAGTGTAGCCAAAAAAAAGAGAAATCAACACTTCCTCAAACATTCTTTCCTGCTTCCTAGTACCTCCTGTGTTAATGTCTGTGTTTGCCACTGTCTCACAGATTGTCATTCAAAAATACAATGCAAGTGCAATGAAAATTGACTATGAAGTGAACTTATGGAAAACCATTCAAGACATGAGCAGAGCCATAGACTGTGTTGATCAGTCCAACTAGCTCTTAAAGCTGACAAGAACAAAAAGTCAAAGATACAAGATTTGACTAGAAGATACTCTTACAAAAATGGATGAAGTCTGGGATGTTTTGTAAAATGATTCAATTATGGAACAGCCAACATGAAGTGAAGATTATCATTTCATGTTTCAAATGATTTTGTCAAAAAACATTTCTAAGAGTTAAAATATTTTATAAGTTAACTATAAGAAAGTAAGGTTTTTTTGTAGTCTTAGCAAAAAATTTCAAGTTAAAAGTTCTAGTGAAACTACTTATGAAAATTTGGCTCCCCTTAAATAGATTTAAGTGACCTTCTGGTATCAGTTACGCACTGATAAGTATCTGTTTCAAAGCATTAGTTGTCTGACTATATATCTGTGTAACAATGTTAACACAGATTTAACATCTGATGCCAATCTCTCCTTATTAATCATATTGTAATTCAATAATTTAATATCTTTGTTATTCCTTCCAGCTGATTTTCTATAAATTCATTTAAAATCCCAAGACATTAATTTACTAGTAAAGCAACTGTGGTTTTGGACCATGAATTTTAAATCATTATAACTAGGCTCAAACACATCTTTATTAATCAAAATGGGAATCATTACAATCAACACATTTTTGCCAATGAGAAATGTTTGTTTATTTCTGTAGCATAAAAATCTGTGCTTCAGGATTCAATGAACTCTTGGAAAGCATTTTCTGCCTCCTGCTGGTTGTGGACGGAGAAGGCAATGGCATCCCTCTCCAGTACTCTTGCCTGAAAAATCCCATGGACGGAGGAGCCTGGTAGGCTGCAGTCCATGGGGTCGCTAAGGGTCAGACACGACTGAGGGACTTCACTTTCACTTTTCACTTTCATGCATTGGAGAAGGAAATGGCAACCCACTCCAGTGTTCTTGCCTGGAGAAACCCAGGGACGGGGGAGCCTGGTGGGCTGCCGTCTATGGGGCTGCACAGAGTCGGACATGACTGAAGCAACTTGGCAACAACAGCAGCAGCAGCTGGTTGTGGAAGCATTTTCCCTCCAAAAAGTTGTTGAGATGCTGGAACAAGTGGTAGTCAGTTGGTGAGAGGTCAGGTCTACAGTGAATGAGGCAGAGCTTCGTAGTCCAATTAGTTCAACTTTTGAAGCACTGGTTGTGTGATGTGTGGCAGGGTGCTGTTGCTGTTGTGGAGAAGAATTGAGTCCTTTTTGTTAACCAATGCTGGCTGCAGGTGTTGCAGTTTTGGTGTATCTCACTGATTTGCTGAGCATACTTCTCAGAGGTGATGGTTTCGCCAGGATTCAGAAAGCTGTAGTGGATCAGACAGTCTGCAGACCACTAAACAGTGACCATAACCTTTATATGGTGCAAGTTTGGCTTTGGGAAGTGCTTCGGAGCTTATTCTTGGTCCAATCACTGAGTGGTTTGGCATTGGTTGTTGTATAACATCCACTTTCTGTCGCATGTCACAATCAGATCAAGAAATGGTTCATTGTTGTTGCATAGAATGAGTAGATAACCCTTCAAAACAATTTTTTTGATTTTTGGTCAGCTCACACAGCACCCATTTACTGAGCTTTTCCAACTTTCCAATTTGCAGCAAATGCTGAATGACTGTCGAATAGTCGATGTTCAGTTCTTTGTTAACTTCTCTCTCTTAATTGGTCATTGTCAACTTCCAATGGCCAGGCACTGTATTTATCTTCAAGGCTCTTGTCTCCTTTGCTAAACTTGAACCACACTATATTGTATGTTCATTAGTAGTTTCTGGGCCAAATGTATTATGTTGCGAGTTGTTTCCAGTGCTTTATGACACATTTTGAACTCGAATAAGAAAATCGCTCAAATTTGTTTTGTCTTTTGCTTTTAGACATCATTTCCCTAGTCTAAAATAAATATAAAATAAACAGCAATAAGTCATTAGCAAAAAAACATGAAGCAAGAAATGTGCAATAAAATGATGCATAAAATAACCACATTTATTTAAGAATCTATCCCAATACATTCTTAAATGGCACTGTTGAACAGCAAAGCTCAACAATGCAAAACCACAATTACTTTTGCACCAATCCAATACATCTATGGAAACCTTTAGTGGAATTGCATCAAACCTCTTCACTACCTTTAGGGAGAATTAGGGAGCCTATTTGCTATATTCATATTCAGTCTTTCTATCAAGGAAAGATGACTGTCTCCATTTATTTTCTTTGATCTGTTTTAGAAAAGTTTTCCTCACATGTCTTATACATTATTTGTTGAATTAAACTGTGGAAAATTTTTAGAGATGGGAATACCAGAACACCTGACCTGCCTCTTGAGAAATCTGTATGCAGGTCAAGAAGCAACAGTTAGAACTGGACATAGAACAACAGACTGGTTCCAAATAGGGAAGGAATACGTCAAGGCTGTACGTTGTCATCCTGCTTATTTAACTTCTATACAGAGTATATCATGAGAAACGCTGAACTGGATGAAGCACAAGCTGGAATCAAGATTGCCAGGAGAAATAACAATAACCTCAGATATGCAGATGACACCACACTTATACCAGAAAATGAAGAAGAACTAAAGAGACTCTTGATAAAAGTGAGAGTGAAAAAGTTGACTTAAAACTCCACACTCAGAAAACGAAGATCACGGCATCTGGTCCCATCACTTCATGGCAAATAGATGGGGAAACAATGCAAACAGTGACAGACTTTACTTTTTTGGGCTCCAAAATTGCTGCAGAAGATGACTGCAGCCATGAAATTAAGACGCTTGCCCCTTGGAAGAAAAGTTATGATCAACCTAAACAGCATATTAAAAAGTAGATATTACTTTGACAACAAAGGTCTGTCTAGTCAAAGCTATTGTTTTTCCAGTAGTCATGTATGGATGTTAGAGTTGGACTATAAAGAAAGCTGAGTGCTGAAGAATTGATGCTTTTCAACTGTGATGTTGAGAGACGACTTCTGAGATTCCCTTCAACAGCAAGGAGATCCAACCAGTCCATCCTGAGGGAAATCAGTCCTGAATATTCATTGGAAGGACTGATGCTGAAGCTGAAGCTCCAATATTTTGGCCACCTGATGCGAAGAACTGACTCATTGGAAAAGACCCTGATGCTGGGAAAGACTGAAGGTGGGAGAAGAGGATGACAGAGGATGAGATGGTTGGATGGCATCACCAACTCAATGGACATGAGTTTGAGTAACTCCAGGAGTTGGTGATGGACGGGAGGCAAAAGTTGGACATTACTGAGAGACTGAACTAAGTCACCTGAAGTGGTATCTGTTGCACTTAAATGCTCATTAACGTAAACGGCTGAACAAATCCATTTTAATGGATATTCAATCCACTAAAAAGCTCAATATCCCACATAGGTAGTCACTTCAACACAGCCTCATGTCAACTTCCACACCAAAAGAGTACTTTATTTTGTAAATTTTGACCCATTGTCACTTCCATGTTATGGTCTTTTCAGCTGTCAAGTGTGCAAGGTGAAGAAAAAATTGTTATATAGGGGTTGCACCTGGAAAATAAATTTCTTAAACTCTATATATACATTTCAAAACTGCTGGGTTCCAAGCCCATCTATGAACTCCCAGGCTGCCAGTATCATGTGCAGCATAGTAAAGCTACGCTATCTCAATAGCTTATTGATTCTGTATAAATCAAGTCAATCAATATGTCAACTTGTAACAGACTCCACACTTTTAACTGAACATGGCAAAATATTCACTGTCTTGAACTTTACATCATTTGATATCAAACAATGAGGCAAATCCCAAAAGAACATACAAAAAACGGCTTTGCGCTTACAAAAGATTGTTTCCCATACTGATTAATTCAGGCAGCTAATTCATTGGTTTATGCAACTTTATTGAAGAAAAATAAGCCAGTTACTAGCAGAGCTAATAGTTGGTCACTCCTCCATTGACAACTTGCATCATTTATTCTCTGCTATATTGAACAGTATATTGGAAGATAGATTACCTAGTAACTCCAAGCCTCCTAACAATTTAAATGAAAATTACAAAATGTTTTGAGACCCTATTTTGGAATACAAAGGGTGTTTGACTTCCAATTTCCATTCTCTGTAGAACCAGAACTGGTCATCTTTACTGACATGCAGAAGATAATCACATTTTCTGTTCTGCTGATACTATAAATTCAATACAAATTATCCAGCCACATCAGTTATGAGCATAAAGTATACCAAGTAACCTCAAATCTCCAACAGTGGAAGGCTTAAACAAGAATGGATGCTGCTAGAATAATGCTGCTTCCTTTGATGTGACATCTTCCTCCCTCTTAGATGATTCTTCAGCACATAAGAGCAGTGAGGGATGGTTTTAGTCTCATAACCAAGTTAGAGTGAAGACATTGACCACATAATACACATGCTCCATTTTTAAAAAATTCTGAATCTTGGGCAACTGTTCTCTTGTAACTACTTTACAGTTTCTAAAAGCAGTTATTGTTCAAAGCTGGAAAAACTTAAGTCTTCTCAGATGAGCATGTGAATGAATGGAGGGAGGTAAATAAAAAATAAAATTAAAAAAGATGAGGTCTGATAGGGGAGCAGCCAGATAAGAAAATCAAAAAAGGAAAAGTAAAGTTTACTCCAGTTATAATGCAGGTTATTCTGACTTTAAGGTAGCATCACACAGCATATTTCTGAGTCCATTCCTGAGATATTCTGTTGTACTTATCTGTCTGTTTTATAGATCCGTGCAATCTCTGGCACTAGGGAATCACCTGGGTTTGGATTCCATAGCAGTGAACAAATAGATAAAAGAACTTTAGAAATAGTTAAAGCAGGAGACCACTGTGATCTTAGAATATCAAGACAAATGCTGCCATTACTATTAATATTTGGATGATAAATTCTTGTTGTAAATGCAACCTTAGGTGGTTTGAAGGGGCAGTCTGAAGGAAAATGAATACACCACCTTGATATGGGCTGTCATTAGGTCCCATAATTATGGCTTGCCTATGAACATATCATCCCCAACTGGACCTGCAGAACATTGTGCTGGAGGGTCACAGGCCAAATTACTAAGTTCCTTATTAATCTGTTTCAGCACCATAGTCTGTGCTTTTCATCTAGCTGCTATCTCAGTGTGTGCTTGAAGGTCTGGCCAAAACTCTTGATGATCCCAGTGGCTGGGAAGGATTGTTCCTTCATCTCACACCAGCTCTGCCAGACATAGGCACAGAGAGGCCGGGGACTCCCTCACACTGCGGACTCAGCCTCCTCCCCGTGGGGCAGCTGGTGCCTCCCTGGCCCTATGGGGCTCGAAACACTCACTTTTACTGTCACCTAATTTTCAGCGAGTAACAAGATAATTCAAGAGGAACAAAGAATAGTCTTTTCAACAAATGGTGCCAGGACATCCAAAACAGATAATCACATATATAACAATGAAGCTGGACCCCTACCTTCTCATTTTATATAAAACGTAGTTCAAAATGGATCAATGACCTAAACATGACAGGAAAAATAATAAGACTCTTAGAAGAAAAAAATTATCAAGATCTAGGATTATACAAAGGCTTAGGAAGCAAAACACAAGCAACAACAATGACAAAATAGTAAATTGGACTTCATCAAACATAAAGATCTAGGCCCAGGGGAACAGAATTCCAGACAGAACAAGTATGAAGGCTCGAAGGTAAGTTGTGTATCAGAGGAGTAGAAAGTAAACCAGAATGAGTGGAGAAAGTTGAGGCATGATAGGAGAAATAGTTGAAGAGATGGGCATAGTCCAGTATATAGAGGGCCTTGAAGGCCATGATAAAATATATGGATTTTATTTGAAATGCAGTGGGAATCATTGCAAGATTTTGTTTTAGGGAATGTCATGTTCTGATACATGTTTCTGAAGACAACTTTGATTCCTGCATGTCACATTAATTGTTGCTGGGCAGGGAACAAGGAAACCAGCTTAGGAAGCTTTTATAGCCACCCAGACAAGACATAAATGATGGCATCAAGAGAATGGATAGACTGGAGATTAGATAGATATGGAAGAGCTGAAAGGACTAACTGAATGTGGTAATTGAGGAAAAAAAAGAGGAAATAAAGGATAACTCTTAGGTTTTCAGTTTAAGATGTATGCAATTGATGGAGAAAGGAAAGACTAGAAGAGTAAGTTTGGAGGCAGTTAGGCATGGAAATCAGCATTTTGTTTTGCTTTGTAAAAGGTGAAACACCTTTAGTCATCCAAATGGAGATATCAAGTATTGAGCTGAAAAAACAAGTCTAGACCTAGGGGAGGAGTCAAGGCTGGAGATAAAAATTTGCGTCACTTATGAGGCTCAGGTAGGACTATCTTGGAGAAGGAAATGGCAACCCACTCCAATATTCTTGCCAGGGGGTTGTCCATGGGGTTGTAAGAGTCGGACACGTATTAGCAACTAAACCATAAAACAGGACTATTTAGAGCAAATACCCTGACAGAGAATAGCAGAGGAGCTTAGACTATGGCCCAGGGCACTGCAATATTAAAAGACTGAGTAAAGGGGATGAAGCTGGCAGAGGGAACTGAAAAAGAGTAACCAGTTAAGTAGGAGAAAAAAAAAAACAGTAACAGAATTGTGGTGTGTGAAAGGATACTCAAAAATACTTAATTAGTTACTTGCATGCAGATTTAGTCACATGACATGATCAAAAACTTATCAAAGCAAAAAAGACAAAAAAATGTGCAAAAGATGGGAAAAGGGAGGGAACAAATGGCAGACAGTTTAGAAACAGTAAGTCTTGTTTATACAGTTTTTTAATAAACTAATTGGCAGCTAGACTGTCTTTGAGCAGGCTGACTTTATCATAAAAGAAAATTATTTCAGTTTATGGCTTTGCCAGAGCCTTGAGAACGTCACTGTAGAATACACCTGACAGGCTTTCTTTGTGATTTTTCAGTCTAGTTCCTTAGTTGTAAATCATTTCCTCATCAGCTGTAAATCATTTCCTCATCAGGAGTACTCAAGTGTCACAGAAAAATAGAGGGGAAAAATATTAAACAGTATTTCAAAAAGTATATGGAAGCCAAAAATCATAATCAGAAGGTGCAAATTAATCTCACCTTTAGATCAATGGTTCTCAAAACTGAGTACGCCACCAGCATCATCTGGAGGATTTATTAAAACAGAGTGAGTGAAAGTTGCTCAGTTGTGTTCAACTCTTTGTGACCCAAATTCTCCAGGCCAGAATACTGAAGTGGGTAGCCTTTCCCTTCTCCAAAGGATCTTCCTAAACCAGGGATTAAACCCAGGTCTCCTTCATTGCAGGCAGATATCTTTAACACCTGAGCCACAAGGGAGCCCTTAAAACAGAGTACCAGGCCCCAACCCAAAATTTGATTCAGTAAGTCTAGAGGGGGGCCCCAAATCCGCTTGGACTAATATGTTCCCAAGTAATGTTTATACTGCTAATTGAAGAACCATATTTCTTGAGTCTCAATGACCTAGGAAACTTGAATGCATGCAGCTGGAAACATGTCCAAGAAGAAATGTTCGTAACTACCTTGCTTATAATAATAAAAAAAACTAATCTAAATGTCCATAGTTGAATGGATAAATCATGGTATGCATTTTGTAATAGAATACTATATAGCCATGACGATGAGTGATAGCTACATGCACCTATACAGATGAATCTCAAAAATGAAGCTGAGCAAAAACAGTCACTAAAGTATACATGTAATTTGATTCTATTCACAGAAAAGCCAAAAGCAGGAAATACTGTACTGATAAGAGATACATAAACATGTGGTAAAATGCCGAGGTCCAGCCTCAGCAGAGTCCAGGGATATCCTCAGGATAGACAACGTTGGCGAATGAAAACAGATAAAGAGATAAAGAAAGAGACACGGGGTGACCAAGCTTCTTCGAGCAAGGCCCATTACTTCATTCTTCGCAGGGCTTTTATACCCTGAGTTATACATACAGCAAGGTGAAAAATGCAGAGTCAACTCAACATTCCATCAGTAATAACTTTTATCCATATCAGGTTCCTTCCTGCCAAAGTCTTATTTTCTGTACATCATCTTCTATTCCGGAGGCCTGTTGATATTCCATGACCTCCTTTTGATAAAGGTTGGTCAGCCAGAACACCAGAACAATGATTTTCCCTTAAAGTGTTTCTTCTTAAATTCTTAGCCTGCGTCACCCTTAAAGTACAGAGTTACATTTTTATGGAGCAAAGATTCAGCAGGTTACAGCAAAGAAAGAACTTATTAACTCAAAGTCTAATGTTGCTAATGCTAAGGCTATTACTTGTTTTTTCTACATCCTGACTCTATGCACTCCCAGGAACACAATGGATAAGGGATGTGAGAACTTGGCAGCAAGCATTGCATAGGCTCAACAATGTTGCAAGAGTCTGGATAAAGCCGCCAAGTAAGCTAGAATGCTAACAGGGGGTTTAAAACACTCCCTTCATGCCCAGGAGATTTATCAACTAGAGCCCTAAGTTAACTCTTTTGGTCAGGGACAGACCCCTGCTAATGTCAGAAAAGCTGGTGAAAGATATAATAAGACAGATTCTGGTTCGGGGGTAGATGTTCAAGCAAGTTCAGGGGGTCCCTTGAGTCCTGATCTCACCTTTGCCCGTCAGGCCTCTTCCTCGTGACCTTTGCCATGGGTGGGATTCTCCACGCTGGCTCCCAGCAGTAAAATTATAATGAAAAATAAAGATTGATTGATACAAAATTCAGATAGTTGTCATCTGGAAGTTAGGAAAGAAAGAGAAGCATTAAAGACACTGCTGCTGCTCCTGCTGCTCCTAAGTCGCTTCAGTCGTGTCCGACTCTTCGCGACCCCATGCACTGCAGCCTACCAGGCTCCTCCGTCTATGGGATTTTCCAGGCAAGAGTACTGGAGTGGGTTGCCATTGCCTTCTCCTAAAGACACTGAGGCACTTCAAAGTTAATGTTCTAATTTTTAAATGATGTTGTACTTCAAAATGTAAGTAAAATATACACTTCCTAAGTGAAAGTCAAAGTGTTAAGTCGCTTGGAGCCTGTAGCTTGCCAGGCTCCTCTGTCCATGAGGATTTCCCAGGCAAGAATACTAGAGTGGGTAGCCATTTCCTTCTCCAGGGGACCTTCCCAACCCAGGGATCGAATCCACATCTCCTGCATTGCAGGCAGATTCTTTACTGTCTGAGCCACCAGGGAAGCCTTCATATGTATTCTAGTATGTGTGAGTTACTTCATAATGAAAATTTTTAAGTAAAATGGGAGGTAATGATCAGCTGTATTAGTTGGTGCTGAGTTCAAGAAAGGTGAGGACATAGAAATTACTCTAGAATTTGGCAAAAGGAAGTTTGTGGTGATCCCTAAAGAGTGATTTCAGAGGGGTAATAAGGACAGAATCCAAACTAGTACAGATTAATGAATATTAGAACACAAGACAGAAACTGCCAAAATCATAAGACAAGTGAAATCAAATACTTCAGGAATGCACAGGATAGAAATTAGTTCCAGCCCAAGGGCAAACAGTAAAACTTCCTAGAAGAGGAGCAACATTTGGGTATATAAAAGAAGGAAATGAAGCATGTTTCAGGCAAAAAGAATAGCAACAATGCCAGTAAAGTCAGAATCAAGCAAAAGTCAAGTATAAAGGGGAAGCGCAACCAGTGCAGTTTAGTTGTAGCACAGTGGCTGGGTGAGTACTAGGATTTAGCTAGAAACGTACAGGTTGTCTAAACTGGCACTGTCAATGTGGTAACCACTGGCTACATGTAGCTACTGAGCACTTAGAATGTGGCTGGGACAACTGAAGAACTGAAGGGAGGAGCCTGGTAGGCTACAGTCCATGGGGTCGCAAAGGGTCAGACACGACTGAGCAACTTCACTATGCAACTATGTAACTAATGTAAATTTAACAACTGATACCTGATTTAGTTATAGGAACATTTTAAAGTCTATTTGGAAGAAATTGGGTATATGAATAAACTTTTCAAACTGTAGATTTTATGAAACCTAAATATAGATCAAACATTTTCAGTGAAAATGTAGCATCTGAAAGATGGGCTATAAATAAGGTGACCATCTGTACAAGTTTTAGTACTGTAAGTTATACAACACAGGGTCACCCTAGCTGTAAACGTAATCTATATTCTAGATGTCAAAGCATGTAAAAAATTATTAATAAAATCTTTTATTACATATTGAGATAATAATATCCTGGATATATAAGGTTAAATAAAATGTATTAAGATTAATCTCACCTGTTTTTTTACTTTCTACAATGTGGCCATCAGAAATTTTAAAATTATACATGGTTGACATTATATTAAGTATTATACAGCACTGGTCTAGAGAAAGACAGGCCAACTTGAACTTTAGCTATTACTCAGTAGTAAATAAAGTCACTGAAATCTCAAAATATCCATATTAATTTTTTTTAAGTAAAAGGAAGTATTGTAGCACTTGGAACTATTAAACTAAAACTGCCCTTTAAAGTTACATTTTTTAATTAACTCAATAAATCAAAGGAGAAATGAAGTCACCAAGGGAAAAAAAATGGTTTTCAGGCCTATAAAACCTGACTAGCTTACAAAGGCTTTATAAGGGTATAATATACATCAACAAACTAGTTCCTGGTCATGTAAATGGCAAACCATTTACAAACAATCCTATTTAAAAACCAACTTTTGTATTTATTCCTTCTTTCAATAGTCATAGGTTTACAGATATACTCAACATCTCATTTTCTACAATCAGGAAAATTTTCAATCAGTCTTAGACAATCATAGGCAATGCTAGAACCTTGTGGAAGTTAGATTGGCCCTATCACCTTTCCTCCAACAGTGCCCTACACTAGAAAAATAAAAGTCAGAAGGACTATTTAGCCTAACTCTTGCAATTCTGGAAAATCTTATCTAGTATCCTGACTACCATCTGGCTCCCCAGCCCCCATGCCCATCCAAAATTAGGGAATGTCAACACCATCTAACCTGTTGCCCAAGCTAGAAATGTGAGTCATACCAAATTCTCTTTCAACACCACCCCATTCAAAGACCTTTTCAAATTCTACCCTCTTAATTTCAGAATTTTAATATCTCACCCCAACCCATATTTCCACAGAAGAGTCAAATAGCTATATATGGCAGAATTCAGATTAAATGAAATTTCTGTCTCTATAGGGACTCCCTCTCTCTCGGTCATCTAATTCACCTCTGTGGTTTAAACTCCCAAATTGTATCTATCTCCAGCTCAGATTTTTCTCAGAATACCTCAGAATTGAAAATCTAATCACCTACTAGGCATATCCACCTGGATATTCCATAGGCATCCCAATCTCAACATACCCCAAAATTCAATTAATCATCTTTCCCATCCAATTTCTCACTTATCACCTATTCTCCAAATATTGGATTAGAATTCCTATATTAGAAAATTGGATACCAATTTCTCTCTCAATATCCAATTAATTAAGTCCTTCCCATTTTATCTCTTGCATATTTTTCAAATCCTTTCTCCATTTTTCAGCCCAACAAATCCTCAGCTGATCTCCCTTTAACAACCTTCATCCAAATTCAGAATATAACCTACGTGTTCCATGAGCTGATCATCACCTACCTTTCATGTCTCTATATTGTCTTGTACTCAGTAATTGAACCATGAGAAACTGTGTGTAGTTTATACATGCACTAGGTTGTTTCTCCTCATCTTTCTTTCTCATGTGTTCTCTATGCCTTGTTCAGTCGCCCAGCGTGTCCAACTCTGCGAGCCCATGGAATGCAGCACGCCAGGCTTCCCTGTCCTTCACCATCTCCCAGAGTTGGTTCAAATTCATGTCCATTGAGTCAGTGTTGCTATCCAACCATTTTATCCTCTGTTGCCCCCTTCTCCTCCTGCCTTCGATCTTTCCCAGGGTCTTTTCCAATGAGTTGACTCTCTGTATCAGGGAGCCAAAGTACTGGAGCTTCAGCTTCAGCATCAGTCCTTCCAATGAATATTCAGGAATTATTTCCTTTAGGATTGACTGGTTTGTATAACTGAATCATTTTGCTGTACACCTGAAACACAATGACGTAAATCAACTATAATTTAAAAAATGAACAATTTTTGCCTCTTTCAGTTGCTGCTTGCTTATCTCTGGGCCAGCTATCTTTTTAGTAAAATTCCTAAGCCAAACAGATTTTGAATTTGTCTGTTGTATAATGATGTATAATAAAGTTGCTGCATTGTTGTTGAATATTCAGGGCTGATTTCCTTTAGGACTGACTGATCTTCTTGCAGTCCAAGGGACTCTTAAGAGTCTTCTCCAACAACACAATTCAAAAACATCAATTCTTCGGCACTCAGCTTTCTTTATGATACAATTCTCACATCAATACTTGACTACTGGAAAAACCATAGCTTTCACCATATGGATCTTTCTATACCTAGACGGCCTTCTTTCCAACTTTAAGGAGCATGTGCAGGTCTCCAATGTCCACCCATGCAAGAAACAGTAAATCTAAAGTACTCAGGTTCTACTGGTTTTAAAGTCTAAGAATCAACAAAATGCATCTATCCTGCTGCCCCAAGCAGAGATTCTTAGGTATAGAAATCTACAGTCAGGATGTATTTCTAGTCATAAAGTTTCTCCAGTGAGACTTAAAGGGAGTAGCTAGTCATGCTCACTAGACCAGCACAATGAGCATTATGGGCAGTTTCTTTAGACCACAACTAATGGTTTCTAATTTTCAATTAAATACCTGTTCTTGAACACCCTTTTCAGGAGTGGCTGCCAAAAGTCTGCTTGATTTACATTCTTTGTTGAGTCATCTGAAGAAGTGACTTGATGAGATAAGTCTAGGGAAAAAGGATGAAGCCACCATGTAGGTGACCTATAGTAATGTAATGTCACCAGGAGCAAGGAATGAAAATTGTAAGGTCAATATGATTAAAGGAAATGTCCTGGGCATATGATACTTCAAGACATTGTTCACTTGGAAATTACAACTTGTCATCCAAACAGCGAATAGCACACAAAATATAACAAAGTTCAATAAGAGGCTTCAATATTCACAGGATATTCAAGAATCTGCACACTAATGAGCATGAAAATGGATTTTGTAGTAACTCAGGTTCCACACATTAATTTTTATGAGCTCATCACAAGAACAGAAGCTTCCCTGAGAGCTCAGGGGAAAAGAGACATATCACTGTATCTATACTAATTCAAGTGTCTAATGTTATTAATACTTCATCTGTCCTGGTATCTTTTCCAACTACCAAGATACATAAGGTACCTCTCTATACTCCCAGAAGTTATTCTGCTTTCTTCACTCACTATATTTTCAACAGCACCTTTTAAGTAAGCTGTCTATATTCTTTCTCTAGATTGTGACCATCTTGACGATTGTGTCATGTCTTTTTCATCTTTGCACTCCTAACAAATAACAGTGCCTGACATTTGTTAGCAATCAATAAAATCCTACCAACTAAGTCAAGTCTTCTTTTTACTTGATTAAACCATCTAAAAATCTAAACCAATGCTACTCAAAGTAGCAAGACCACAGACTGTTTGTTTATGATAAGGCGTCTGAGCCAGAATGTGTGAAAGAATGGCTTCCTTTTTTGAGCAAGTCTTGCTATGAAAAAATGTTTAGCTAAACTAAGCAATGCTATCTGACCTATATTCTTGCACCACTTTGAGCCAAACACTTTGACAGTTAGACAAAGACATTTTTATAAAGAAAATTAACTTTATGGGTGAAAGTTAAAATTAACTTTCATCTACTTTTATAGCATATGTATATTTACAAATACCCAAAATGTTTAAAAATACAGGGATCTACTTTCACTGGTTAAAAAAATATAATAAAATAAAGACACAGAGCACTTAAAAAGTTTTTTTTTTAAAGCCAAGACACATTAAAAAAAACCTAATAAATTTTTAATTAGAATTTTTTTCCTTTTTTTAAACAGGACAAGTAACAGATTACATCAAACTTCAGAACTTCTCAAATATCTAGTTATTATACACATTCCCATCTGTCTTGCAGGGAGGGATCTTGGTCGGCTTAACAGTTTCAGGTAAAATAAGCTGCATAATAGTATATATTACAATAGTAAGTGTACAATGCTTACATGGAATATGTTTTAGAAGCAAGAAAAAGATGCATATGCATCAAAAGGCGACCTCTTAAAATGCCACAACTATTTTTTTACATTCACTCTTGTAACAGGTCACAAGATGGGGTCACTAAGCTCAGATAAATCACTGTGATGCACATAAAATACAGAAAGATTGGTTATTATATATATTATATATATATTTATATTTTCACACGTTAGCATCTGAGACATAAACTGAGAATTTAAAATTTATTCTCTTCAGATAACAAATCATTTTTTATTCTTCATAAACATGGTGCCCACAAAAGCACATAGGTAAGGCACAATAAGGTTTTCTGTTACAGAACAGTGTGCATCATGTTTATTTAACCAGGAAACGTGCATTAACTGTGCAAGTTCATGCTGCAAACCTAACACATATACAATTTTAAATAAAAGGAAACTGAGCTTTAAACAAAATCAAAATTGGTACAATTTCAGCTTTTTCACATATTCATTTGGACTGACAATGATATATCAACAGGTTATTTTTAAAAAGCCAATTGCTACATTACAAGTAAACTTTACTCCGTTAACTATTTTAATCTGAAATCAAACCATAATAAAGTAACTTTACTGAAACAAAGTAAATACCCAGGCACAAAGTGACCATCACTCGTGCATTTAATATACTGCGAACTTTCATAACCCAAAATTGTGAACGGAATTTTTCAAATACACATTTTGCTGCGACAATGTGCCCTGTTTTAAACTTGACATACGACAGGGAAGCTAACATTTCATTAAATTATAAATAGATTGGGAAAATGATTTAATCCCAGCGGTACTATGTCATAGCCCTAGTATTTATAATAAATACAGCTTTTCACAAAATATTTTCCCAATATCTGCCAATTGCTTTTTTATTGCTCACATAAATTTGAATCTATTACAACTGATATTGGAACTTTCACACAAAATCATACTCAGACATTTTTATATAAAACCTATAAAAGTTATTTTAAACTTGTATCTAATACTTCCAGGTGTTTGGCTGTTTGATCTGTATGATAGTACAGCCATATGTATATATGTGTGTGTATATATACACATATACACATACACACATATATATATACATACACACATATATACACATACATATATATACACACATTAGATTATGAATAAAATAGGAAGCTTATTTTACTGCTTTAATGCAGACATCCTCACAAAACAGACTACTTTGGCTGTCACCAGCATTTATACATATATACAAAAGCCAGTTTAAGTACATGTACATCCACTTACACGTTTATGTAACCACTAAACCCGAATTGATTTTCCCATATTCCAGCTGTAGCAAATGAATCTCTTACAAGCAATAGAAACCTAAGGTTAAATTGGGAAATTAATAGTTTTACCACATTAGCCTGTAAGGAACTATTTAGGTGACTGTATACAAAAATTCACAATATCAGTTTACAGGAAATTATGGAAAAACAAGAAGCCTTTTCCCCATGCTTTTGTGTGGTTATTCAAACACTTCTTGGTGCAAAAATACAACCATCACATCTGAAAATGCTTAATAAGGTCAATGTTCCTCATGCAAAACTTTTAAGTGCATTGGCTTAACTGAACTCCAAAAACTGAACAAAACAATTACTCTATCTACTCAGCATTGCTGCCTCACTGCTAAGTCCCTTTGGAACCTTAAGATTTCTGGAACGTTCAAATAGAGCTGTATTCAATAAAAATATTACATACAAAAAGCATTTAAAAAGGGAGACAGGAAGCCAAACAGGAATTTTCCTACTGTAAAGAACAGTCTTAGGAGTGGAAGAAAGTCTTTTCAGGAACCTCCTTGAGAATTGGCTAGGCCAGTCCGAAGACGAAGATGAGACATAGAGTTCATGTGTTTATTTGATGGCTTCAAGGGAGTGTTGCAAGTAAGAGCCTGGGGAAAGCGATGGTGATATCTATCTAGTCGTAAATATTTTACTGTAACCAATTTCCCTGTTGTAAGATAAAAATAACATTTTAGATCTGTGTGAATGTGCTTAATATTAATAGAAATCAAACTGTGGTAAAAGACAAATGAACACAAAAAAAAAATCTAAAATTATTACTCTATAAATGATAACCTAAGATTCTTTCATTTAAAATCTGGTAGAATTTAACAGTAAGCCATAATTTATCTTTTCAAAATGTTTGTAGTATTCAAGTTTCTTACCATCAAACCAAGAGCCATGCAATGCCTTAAAAGCTTTCCCAGCATATTCTGGAGACAGACATTTAACATATACACAACCCTGTAATATTTTAAAAAGAAAACAAAAAGGAAGAAAGAAAGAGTCTTAGTTTAATAGCAACAATTCAACATGAAGAATTCAATAGTGAAAGCTACTTTACCTCACGAGAGTTCTTGTCTACTGCAATGTGAACAATGCCATCGTTATCACTGCATTTTTCTAAAATTGCTTCTTGAATTGCCAAATGCCACTGATCCCCTATTTCCCTAAAAAATTAATGAAAACAAAAATCAACAGCCACATTCCTACTCAGAAAGAAGTTTTCTGTCTCTTCAATGAGTGCATACTAAGTTGCTTCAGTTGTGTCTGACTCTGCAACCCCATGGACCGTAGCCTGGCAGGCTCCTCTGTCCATGGGATTCTCCAGGCAAGAATACTGGAGTGGGTTGCCATGCCCTCCTCCAGGGGATCTTTCTGACCCAGGGATTGAACCTGTGTCTCTTATGTCTCCTGCATTGGCAGGTGGGTTCTTTACCACTAGCATCACCATATACCTAACTAGAATTAGGATAGCTTAAAAACCATATATTGTAAAAAACTAATAGTATATAAATGCTTGTTACTAGCAGTAGGTAGATTTTAAAAATGTTGGCATTCAGAAGTCCCAGCTATGTTCTCACTTTCCGGTGTAACAATGTACAAGCTGAGGCACTGAAGGATCAGCCTACCATAGCAAGAAGGATCAGCCTACCATAGCAAGATAAATATGTTTTCAATTTTATGTTTAAAATCCTTTGCACTTACAGTCATTTCTCTTTTCTATCTAAACAAGTGTTAACAAACACTTCAATGAGTTGTGGTAAACTTATAAAAGTTAAGGATTATTTTTTAATGACATTTTCAAATTCCTAACTTAAGGAAAATTCTTAGTAAATATTATATTCTGTGCTGTTTTTTCCCAAAATATTAGAAACTTTATACAGGACAAACATTTTGCAAAAATAAGTCACTTTACTATTATGAAAGAGGTTCTGTTATAGTAACACACATTTGTCTTTCTTGTGAGATACAGATGGTGGGGCAGAGGAAAAGGCCATTCCACTTCAAATCATAAATCTTCATCTCAGGTAATAAAGTCCTGGGCTGGCACAGACTTCCTAATCTCTAAGGTATGGGGTAAGACTCCCAGTAGAGGGATCACCACACTGTCATTTCTACCTCTGCAAAACGAAGGGGGTGCGTGTGTGTGTGTATGCTGACAGTGCTTTGTCACATTAACAATTTCGCTGTTATTTAGTCTATCGTATTAACTATTTCTTGAAATAAATGAGTTATCAGATGGGAATTATACATATTTTATATATAATACAATTTCCACTATCAGCTTTTTTTTAAAAAAAAAAAACAGAATTTGATTTGTCCTATTATTGGACAGATAAGCAGTCACCTCTAGGAAGCAAATTCTAAAGATTATTACAGCTTATATGTAAAATATTATGGATTTTAAAGAAATAACTTTTGACTAGACTATTTTCTGGAATGCACGTGTCACTGTAATTATATAGAAAAGTTTCTCAATGGTAAATGGACATAAAAGTTCCTCAAATATTGCAATGACAGGTAGACAAATCTTATAGAAAGGAGGGTATGTACATCCTTTGTAGAAAACTTTTTATAATAAGGGTTTGGAAATTTTAAGACAGCAGATATTTTTATTTATATTGCCTACAGAGGCAAAGAGTGGTGGCAAACATGACATACATTTAATAAAGGATACTGTTATTTATCATCATATTTGTCATTAATCTGATTCAAGCCATCTGTCTTCTATAGATTCACAGTAAATACAAAGATTTTAAAAAGTTTTTCAAATCATTATACACCTGTGTCTTTTCGGAAAACTTTGTTTCAAATTTTGGTAGTTAAGATTCAGAAGTAAAAGAGATTTTTCAATTATAGACACAGCATTATAAGACTATCATGTATTTTTCATCCAGATATTTAAAAAATTGCATGTACCTTTTGTCATAATACTTACATAACTGGATCAAACATATTTCGAATCTTCAGACATGGCGTCAAACTATTTGGTGGTGAATTTCTTCTATCTAAATGAAATGCTATTAAAAAAACAAATTAGTTTTACTATTTTCCACTGTTCCATTTTATTGAAAGGTATTCAGTCAGTTCGTTCAAAAAATATTCACTGCATGCTTTTACTATGAGCTAGATCCTTGGATCAAGGTGAAAAAGACAGACACAGTCACAAGACAGACAAAGAGTCACTGATCTCACACTTTACAGTAGGGGAGACAGATGAAAAACAGTATCACCAAAGAAATTATAACTGTGGCAAATTCTAAGAAAGAAGGGTATAGAAAGCTGTCAATGTATGTACTTAAGCCCATTTTTGAATATCAGATAACACTAAGGAGGGTGTACCTATGGTTGATACTTGTTGATGTATGACAGAAAACCACAAAACTCTGTAAAGTAATTATCTTTCAATTAAAAAAGAAAACATTTATGCTGAAATCTAAAGAATAAATAAACATAGGCAGAATAAAGAGAGGTGTAAAGGACATCTAAAGCAAAGGTGACAGCTTATACAAAGCCCAAGGCAAGAAGGAACTTGATATATTCAAATAACTAAAAGACAGTCACTGTGACTAGAGATGGAACAACAGAAAGATAACCCTGAAGATGCTGGATTATGGAGGACTATGTAAGCTGCATTAAAGTACTTGGATATTACCATAAGAGCAATGGGAATCCACTCAAATGTTTTAAGGACAGGAACAGTAAGATGGGATCTCTTAAAATTTTTACATAGACTGTTATGTGGAAAATAGATGGAAGTAAGAAGTGAATGCAAGGAGACCAGTTAGAGGTTATTATGTTGTCCAAGAGGGAGATGATAGTAACGTGGATAAGACAGGTCAATGATGAAGATGGAAATAAGTGGACAGAATCAGGACATTATGGAATAGATTTGACATGACTTGTTTAATGACTTGTTTAATGTAGAGACTAAGGCAGAGATTAAGGATGACTCCCTGGTTTTTGACAGAACCGACTGAAGAGGGGACGGTATCATTAATTAAACAGGACACTGGAGGAGAGGTCAGTCTGGAGAAAGATGACATTATGTTCGTGCATGTGTTGAAAGTCTGGCACTTCTTAGTACAGAAGACAAGTACACAGCTGGGTATAAAAATCTGAAAGTCAAAACAGAAGACTTAGTGCATGATATAAAATTGAAAGTTATCAACATATATATAGCAAATGAAATTGCAGCATAGGATCGTTTGAGAAGACCAGGAGAAGATAAAAGATGGCCTGGAAAAACCTCAATACTTAGAGGTCCAGGAAAATCTGGAAAAGAAGAATTAAGAAATGCTAAGAAGTAGGATGAAAATCAGAAGAAAGTGGCAACCACAAAACAAGAAAGTACCAAGGCAGGTTCAATTGTGAATATTGCTCAGTAAAATAAGGACAAGAAAGAAAAATGTCCATTGAAATTAGCAACATCGAAGTCTGAGAGCTATTTCCTTGAAATGATGGGGATGGATAACAGATTGAAGTCAGCTAAGAATAAAGTAAAGACAGTGAGTAAACTGTTTAATGCTATTTGGCTATATGCAGGTAGAGACACAGGATGACAGCTACAGGACAATGTATAGTGCAACAATGTGTTTTAAAGATGAGACTATAATATGTTTAAGTGCTAATGAAAAGATCCAGGAGAAACAGGAATTTAAAACACAGTAAGGGAAGATATTTGAGAAGACTAGAGGGAATGAGATCCAGAGGGATCCTCTAAAGAGAAGGGCTGGGTCCTTGTTAAGTGAGATAGCTCCTTGATTGCAACAGGAGGTAAGGATGAGCATGTATGTGCGTTAGTTGCTCAGTCATGTCTGACTCTTTGCAACACCATGGACTCCTTTGTCCGTGGAATTCTCCAGGAAAGAATACTGGAGTGGGCTGCCAGTTCCTTCTCCAGGGAATCTTCTCAACCCAAGGATCAAACCCAGGTCTCCCACACTGCAGACAGATTCTTAACCATCTGAGCTACCAGGATAGAACAAATTCTGGTAATTCTATGGATTTGGTGGTGGAAATTTGAGGCAGGTACAATCTGATTGCTTCTATTTGAGTCATCAACTGAGAATCAGAAGACAGAGAAGAGCAAAAGTTTGAAAAGAGGGGACAAGATCTAAAACTGCTATTGAGTAGAATAGGAAACTGAAGTGACTAGCAAAAAATGGTAAGAACAAGAGAGGCAAGTAGTACTGACAACCTACTTGCAGTTAATTATTTATAAAGGTGCCAGTCTGCCAAGTGGTTCTGACCTTCCTTGCTATGCTCAGTCATTAGCATATAGACAAGCAGAGATACACAGTTCCATCCTTGGTTGGAATTTACCAGGGTAAGATTAAGGACAGGTGATGACAGAAGGGTACTAGCAAGAGAGTGACTGAAAAGATGAACCAAGAAACTAAGATGGACAGGAAAAGAAGTAAAGATAGGAGAAAGGCTAAAGAACTGGAGAAAGAATGTACATTGAAGAATCAGAGATTCTGGAGTTCCCAAATACATGGAGTAGAAGGTTGAAAGGATGAGTTCATGACAAAAACCAGAGTGTATCAATTAAAGATTTCAGAAGTGTCAGTAATAAGAAACATCTGGAGTATGATGGAGGTATAGTCACTAGATATGAAAAATCTTTGCCAAATCTCACATCAAGAAGGTCTGTGAACCTCTAGCACCTTCCGAACTTCTCTAGCAGTACATAGATTCTGTTCTTAGATGACCTTTTAGCTGTAGACAGTCTGACTTTCTTGAAATTCTAATAATGACTTAGGTTAGCAGGGGTTCAACCAGAGAAAACAGAAACATTCATATCACCTTATTTTAGCCTACACCCAAGACTCCAGAAAATAAAAGACCTGGAAGAAACTATCCCTGGCCAATTCTAGTCAGAAAGTAGTCCAAAAGATCAAACTGATTGATCTAACTAAACTCTAATTCCCATGGCTTCTTTACTCTAATGTAAAGAAACAGTAGCTACTGAATGATACATTTTAAATACCTCAGGAGCTACCTTTGGGTCCTTCAAATGAATGCTATTTATTCCAAACATGACATTTGTCAGAAGCATAGATAATTCTTGTGCTTCCCAGTAGATAGTGTTTAATTTTTAACTGGTGCTTTAAAATACCTTTAGACATACTAATATTATCATCCGTTTCTTATTTAAGTACTATTTAGAAACTGAACTGAAAATTCAGTAAGGTTGATTATTTAACAGTTACTTGGGGAAAGTACCATTAAATGACAATAGCCTGCAGTGGCAGTGAACTCAAAAGACTACTGTAACTATTATACCAACTCTTCAGACACGCATCATTTTGTTATTTAGCCACAACACTCAGTTGTGGGATATCTCACTTCACTGACCAGGGACTGATCCTGGACCATGGCAGTGAAAGCCTGAAATGCTAACCATCAGGCCACTAGGGAATTCCCCAGCATGTACCCTTTAAAGCAAAGAGTTAATTAGTGTCATCTTGGCAACAAAGCTTCATTTTTATGCCACGATTATAGATCCTATTACTCAAGGTCTTTGAAAGTGAAACTCAATTAGAGAAAAAAGGGAGAGATTGGATTTTATTTCAATTTCAAAACAATTAACCTACCTTTCCCATATAGTCTAAGTATAGCAAGCATTGATAAATATGCTTTCTATCCAACAAGATTAAAAGAAACTCAACTCACTACTAGTTCTGAAATACAAATTAAACTAGCCATGAGATTTCTTTTTGCAATTAACCATTAACATACAAAAAATTGAAATGTGCTAACAGTTACTACTTGTAGAGGTTTGGGTACATAAGGCAACCAAACACCAAATCCTCCTATAAACTTATATCTGTTTTTGCAACTATACAAACATTAAGAAAAATATGGAAAGAAACCCACAAAAGTGACTTGGCATGAGATATGCAAGTATCTCATTGGTGAAAGACTCTTAATGAAAAAGGCAAGCAAAAATAGAAAAAAAGAGAAGTTAAAAAGCTATGATTTCACTTACATATGTTTTAAATATAAAATAAATATATACTTGTACATATATAAATATGTATATATAAGTAAAATATATATACATTATATATTACAAATTATCTGCACAAAAAATATCAGGGGAAAAGAATGCAGTTAGATCTTTAATACTAGGTTGCTTTTAGTAAGTGAAAGAGAAAAAAATCAAAGTAATGTATCTAGTACTATATCACTGTGAGGACAAACCATGTCATTTGTATTAGCACACAGAAAAGTGGGAGGACAGTAAGAAGCTAACACTGATCCTTCTATTGGATGGGGCTGTAAGGGAGCTTTGCCATCATATATCTTTCAGCTGTACTATTTTAAACACATAAGAATTTTATATTTGAAAAAATTATCTATTTTTTTTGTTGTTTAAGCATACATACCTTGACCTTGCCACACTTTAGAAGGTATTACTAATATTTTGTCACAGGAGGCAGAAGGCTGGATCCACCGCCAAACTAGAAAGTCTGCACCACCTATTCTTCGTGTTTCTGTGCGAACTCTAGACTCATTAGCAGCAAGGAAGTCAACAGCTCTATCCCAGACTTTCTTCATTTTCTTCCTATCATTTGAAGGAAAATGACAAATTTACTATCATCTTTGTCATCTTTTTCAAATATCAGTAACTGAAGTAGTAGTTGTTATTCTTAATTAGGGCTGTTCTTATCAATGCTTATGCAGTTTTTTCCAAAAAGATTAAGGTTCCTGAAACTCTCCTCAGATTTACCATATTTGGATGTCCAGAGGTGGAACAACGCATTGGTATTTTCCCCTCTCAAAAGCTCTACTGATGATTCGGATGTGTTGCTACACATCTTACACAGGTAAGAATGCTGCTCTAGGGTGTGACATCATCTTTTATTTTCAAGAAGTTGTTGTTGAATTCTTTTATTTAAAAAGCTTCATTAACAACGAAATAAAGTATTTTAAAACATTAGTAAAACATCACTGGCTACTGTCTGTCTCTGTTTATTTATCAGGATGTAATTGAAGGAAATAAGGTAGAGACTTTTAAGAAGAAAAGTATGCTTAGAAATCCAATTTGTCTATTATGCCACTTAAAATCAGGCCGATAATAGATGAAAGCTTAGAAAAGAGTTTAAAGTACAAAAAGACACCTGTATAGTAAAACAGCTATTATTGAGAAGGGTCATAACTCTCAATGCAATTTTCATGACCACAGAAGGTAACATTCTGATTTACTTCAACTCATAATGCTTTGAACACACCTGTCATGAGGCTGTATTAAAGAATCTCGCACATGGGGAATAGGCATGTAAGGCTGTAAATCTTTATTTTCCTGGCAAGCTTCATTATGACTTCGTAAAACATCTGAAAGTAGATCAAACAAATTTATAAAGAAAGCAACTATTGGACACCATGTAATTTATCACATGATGACTATTCTAGAAATAGTTTAGATTTTTAAAAATACTGTACCTATAATCTTTACCACCATATCATACATCTGCCTTGTTTCCTCTTCCTCTTTTGTCCAGCGATATTTCATGTAACGCAGAACAACACAAACCATCACTACACCTGTAATATTTACATATATTGTGTTTTAAAATCGTGTTCAGTGGCATTCAGTAATATTTGTTGCAACCTGAAACAATTGTCAGCTGTTAAATCTGGTATAACAAAGTAAAGGGAAAAAAAAGCCATTTTGACAGTTTCTACAGTGATTATTTTAACTGCCATAATGGGATAGTGGAATAAGTCTTCAAGACAGTGGTTTGATTTAGCTACATAATAAAATTAAGTATAAAAATTTAATTATTAAACATTTCCCAGTGTGTCACTTAATCTTCCCAGAAAAAAACATTTCTTCTTTAGGTTGACAATTGAACACTGATTATTCCATTTTTTTTTAAAATACAAAGTAACATGCTTCACAAACCTTTTTCTTTGCAGCATTAAGCTACTAGAAAAGTGAGTCTTATGAGACTGTAAACATTTAATTTTAAGTAAACTAAATTATTTTTAAAGGACTTGGGTAGAAAACAGAAGATATTTCTAATAGCCACATAAAATTAGGAGGTCTGAATGAAAATTTTAATTTGGATAAATAATATTTTTTAAATGAAAAATAATTTTTAAAAAGTTAATTTCTAACCCAGTATTTTAAAAATAAGCTAATTTTTGTATCTTCCTGCTCTATTTCCTAAAGTGGATTTCTATCTATGCACTGTATTTGCTTTTTCTGTAACATTCATATGACCAAGTCTGATTCCTACTTCTCATAGCACTGTTTCCTAAGCCCTTAGAATGATACTGACATTGTGTGTGTGTTAATCCCTTCAGTTGTGTATGACTTCTTGCAACCCAATGGATTGTAGCCACCAGGCTCCTCTGTCTATGGGATTTCCCAGACAAGAATACTGCAGTGGGTTGCCATTCCCTTTTCCAGGGGATTTTTCAACCCAGGGGTCAAACCTGGGTCTCCTGCGCTGCAAGCAGATTTCTTTACCATCAGAGCCACTGGGTAAGCCAACTGACATAAAACCCCTCAATATTCCTATATCTTAGTGAAGACTTCTGGATGTGATTTATAATGACAACTATCACAGAAGTATATTCTCAAACCTGGCATTTGATGAAATACAGATACAAAAATCTAGACTACAATGTATCTTTCTCATTCTCACAACTTACCTAAGCATAACAACAATAACCTGTGGGTGACAGTAACAAAAGCACGTCGAAAACGACACCAGAAGGACATCTGTGGCCTTGTGGATTGTAAAAACTGAACATCAACTATATCTGTCAATTCTTCCTCAGGGCCATAACCAACACACCTATGCAAAAACAATTACGGGAGAATTGAGAGTCAAAACCACCGCTTAGACTACAAAACAGACAAAGTAGAAACCAAATCTTTTACCTTATTCCAACATCTTTCCCATTTTCAAAAATCCACTGTAATGAGATGTTAAATATATCTTCATATTCAGGACCTAAATCCTAATAAGAAAAATGAAAATAACCTTAATAATTCACATTCACTTGATTTTATGTGTAAGCTGTCCTATAAATAACATACCTTATATAACACTTTAAACTACATAATAAAAATTTATTATTCAATACAGAAAAATGAAAAGAAATAAAAGAAAAAAGTCACCATTTCCCCACCTCCCTAAGATAACCACTGTTAACATTTTGCTATGCTTTTTCATTTTTTATTTAAAAAATAAACTTAGATTGTTTTTAAACACTGCTTTTCAAGTATCATGGCAAGAGTGAATTAGTCATTTTTTCTTTTTAATGGAACACTATTTGTAGATGAACAAAATGACAAATTACTTAGACTTGGTTTCACAGCCATTTTCTCAACAAGGGAATGAAATATGCCCATCAGTTTCAGAGAAACAACTGATTGTGTTATTCACGATAAAATTAAAGCTTTCAAATGAAGTAAAAAGCAGAATTTTAAATAACTTACATCCATTATTATGAGCTTAACAATTTCACAGTGCTTAAAAAACTTTTGAAATAAAACTGTGCTGTGATTTTCACAAATGTGACTTTAGAGTATAGCATATTAAAATGTGTCAACATTTGGAAGATCTGAGTAACTAGTGATCCAATATTTTCAAAATGACCAATCATAAGCTATAAAATCTTGCATAGGTAAAAGATCCATTCTCACTGCAAAACAGATGAAAAAGCCTTAGTATGAAAAGTATGAGTATGAAAAGTTCACTGTCATGGTTTTAAATTCTATACTACACTACTCTTTAAGAAACTATTACTTGTAGAGTTTTGATGCTGTATTAAAGAAGAGTATCTATCTGACTTGAGAATTAAAATACTTTTCCCTGTTTTGACTACCTATCTGTGTGAGGCTAGATTTTCGTGATGTACTTCAACCAAAACAGCATCACAATGGATTGAATGCTGAAGCAGATATGAGAATTCAGTTGTCTTTTATTAAGCTGGACATTTGCAAAAATGTAAACTGACGCCACTTCTCACTAAATGTTTTTACTTCAGAAAATAGTATTTTTCATAAAACACACTATTTATGCTAACGTAATAAAGTCATTATTCTTATTTTAAATGAATAAGTAAATTTTAAAATGATTTAATTTCTAATATGGCAAATACATATCTAAATAAATAAATACATACATATATATTCTACAAATAAATGCCATTTAGGATCATCAGTAATTTTAGGACTACAAAAGGATCCTGAAACCAGAAAGTTTAAGAAGTGCTATGCATAAGTGGATTATGTATTTTCTAAATCAAAATATTAAAAATGAAAGTGGTGTTGTATTATACACACTCTTTTTTCTACTTGCTTTTATTCACAGAATGAACTGGTGTTGTCAATGTATATCAGTATAAATATTCACGGCACAACTCCAATTTTTTCCAGCATGGTAGTATTCCATTGTGTGGTTATTTTACACCATCACCCTCTCACTAATGAACATGAAATTGTTTCAATTATTTGAGTATAACAAATAATACTGTAATAAACATCCTTAAAAATTCTTTCATTCAAAATATTAACTGAGGGCCCACTATGTGCCAGGTACTGTTCTAGGACCTAGAACTGTAGCACTAAGCAAAAAGCCAAAATTCTCCACACTCATGGGAACTTGTATTCTATTCAAAAGTATGTCTTTATATACTTTTGGAAGTGCAAAAAAAGGAATTTCTAAAAGTAGAAACAAGAAGTCACTTTATAAAATTCTTTAAAAATATTTATATGTAATAGCTACTGCATTTTAGCAACAGATTCTTCAACAGCACTGGAAATTACAATGTTCTCATTTGTTCAGTTTACTTTCTAATGTTATTTCAATATATCAAATTTGAAAGTATAATAAAGAATTTTATGAAGCAAAACTAATCTTGCTAGGCATCATTTCTTATGTGTAACTACTGCCAGGATTTTCAGATGCTAAAGATAACCTATAGGCTATTTTTTTTAAGTGTGATAATTTCAGCATTATTTATAAATACCAGAAAATTTGTAGTCAATGTTAGCAATTAATTATTAAAAGATGATTTCTATATGAGATCACTTCTGTTGGATATTATTAAATTAGAAATAATCATGATGAGAGCTAAATAGCTATATACTTTAAAAAGTAAAATACAGCATTCAACTATTACTAATTATGAAAGATATACACTCGTGAATAAGAACTAAAAAATAAGAAACAGTAAATTTTGTTTAGTATTGCTTCAAAAAGTTATGCAATTATACAAGATAATTTCAGGCAATTTCTGCCCTTTTTTTAATTTATTTTTTTATTAAAGGATAACTGCTTTACAGAATTTTATTGTTTTCTGTCAACCTCAATATGAATCAGCCACAGGTATACATATATCCCCTCCCTTTTAAACCTCCCTCCCAATAATTACTGTTTTAATTTCTGTAAGTAGACACCAGAAATCACTTTGCATATAACTAAAAAATCAAACAGAACTCATATTCACTTACTCTAAATTAGAGAAGATTAAAACTTTGATAAAGAAACATCATATTTCTGGTTATACTGCATTGATGAGGATTAGATAAAGCACAAGCAAAGCAAGATTTTGACAACTCCATACAACAATATTAATATGGGAAAGACTAGAGATCTCGTCAAGAAAATGAGAGATACCAAGGGAACATTTCATGCAAAGATGGGCACAATAAAGGACAGAAATGGTATGGATCTAACAGAAGCAGAAGATATAAAGAAGAGGTGGCAACAATACACAGAAGAACTATACAAAAAAATCTTCACGACACAGATAATCACGATGGTGTGATCACTCACCTACAGCCAGACATCCTGGAATGCAAAGTCAAGTGGGCTTTAGGAAGCATCCCTACAAACAAAGCTAGCGGAGGTGATGGAATTCCACTTGAGCTACTTCAAATCCTAAAAGATGATGCTGTAAAAGTGCATCATTCAATATGCCAGCAAACTTGGAAATCTCAGCAGTGGCCACAGGACTGGAAAAGGTCCGTTTTCACTCCAATCCCAAAGAAAGGCAATGCCAAAGAATGCTCAAACTACCCCACAACGGCACTCATCTCACACGCTAGCAAAGTAATGCTCAAAAATCTCCAAGCCAGGCTTCAATAGCATGTGAACTGTGAATTTCCAGATCTTCAAGCCATATTTAGAAAAGGCAGAGGAACCAGAGATCTAATTGCTAACACCCACTGGATCATGGCAAAAGCAAGAGAGTTCCAGAAAAACACCTACTGCTTTATTGACTATGCCAAAGCCTTTGTGTAGTTCAGAACAAACTGTGGAAAATTCTTCAAGAGATGGGAATACCAGACCACCTGACCTGTCTGCCTCTTGAGAAATCTGTATGCAGGTCAAGAAGCAACAGTTAGAACTGGACATGGAACAACAAACCAGTTCCAAATTGGGAAAGGAGTATGTCAAGGCTGTATATTGTCACCCTGATTATTTCACTTATATGCAGAGTACATCAAGAGAAATGTTGGACTGGATGAAGAACAAGCTGGAATCAAGATGGGCAGGAGAAATATCAATAACCTCAGATATGCAAATGACACCACCCTTATGGCAAAAAGTGAAGAAGAACTAAAGAGCCTCTTGACAAAAGTGAAAGAGGAGAGTGAAAAAGTTGGCATAAAACTCAACATTCAGAAAACTAAGATCATGGCATCTGGTCCCATCACTTCAAGGTAAATAGATGGGGAAACAATGGAAACAATGACAAAGTTTGTTTTTTGGGCTCCAAAATCATTGAAGATGGTGACTACAGCCATGAAATTAAAAGACACTTGCTCCTTGGAAGAAAAGTTATGACCAACCTAGACAGCATATTAAAAAGCAGAGATATTACTTTGTCAACAAAAGCCATTCTAGTCAAGGCTATGGTTTTTCCAGTAGTTATGTATGGATGTGAGAGTCAGACTATAAAGAAAAGCGAGAAGAATTGATGCTTTTGAACTGTGGTGTTGGAGAAGACTCTTGAGAGTCCCTTGGACTGCAAGGAGATCCAAGCAGTCCATCCTAAAGGATCAGTCCTGAACATTCATTGGAAGGAATGATGCTGAAACTCCAATACTTTGGCCACATGATGCGAAGAACTGACTCATTTGAAAAGATTCTGATGCTGAGAAAGATTGAAGGCAGGAGGAGCAAGGGACGACAGAGGATGAGATGGTTGGATGGCATCACCGACTCAATAGACATGAGTTTGAGTAAACTCCGGGAGTTGGTGATGGAATAGGGAGGCCTGGTGTGCTGCAGTCAATGGGGTCACAAAAAGTCGGACACGACTGAGTGACTGAACTGAAATGACACAGAGCTGAAGACCTTGTGTTAATTCCTGTTTGTAATATATTGGTTTTTTAAAAGGATTTAGTAGGCCTAAAAGCAGCCACTCATTTAGTTCCTTTCAAAGACTGTATCCTTCAAAGACACAAACAAGATACCACCCTTGAAAGATGTGGATATTTTAAAAATCAATGAAGTACACACATTGTATTTAACTTGTATTTACATACACATTTTTCAGTTTCTATTCAATGCAGTATTTTATGACATTTTTTCATTACTATATAGAATGTGAAAAATTAGACTATAAACATATTTCAAGTAATGCTAAAATAAATGAATTTCCAAGTTTACTTGCTGTGTAATTTAAATATAAAAATGGAGGCTAAAGATTATAAATAGCACGACTGCCCTCATTAATTATCGTTAAAAACAAACATAATGATTCAAATTAACAAGGACAGCTACTCTAGTAAGTTAAATATGTGGAAGAACAAAGAGCTTAACACTTCTAGTTATAAAACAGTAGAAGGATAGAAAAAGGTATCTGTTGTTATTTTTCCATTTTCTGTTCTCCTTTCCTATGTAAATACCCCTCGATATCCAACCACTACTTGCTATACAACAGAACCATGGAATGTTCCTTTATGAATAAACATTTTAAAAAACAAATGATAATTTATTTAAAACTTTCATTAAAGATTTAACAGAGTTTGAGTTCTTAAATAAACCATTACTTCCACAAATATTCGACACAGTACATGGAGTTCTACAGTATCATAAAATGGAATTTTTGTAGAAGTAAAAGTTGAATTCTTTTCTGGCATATGCGAATTAAACAGTTCATGCTAACACTGTAGCATACAGCATCTACCTGATTTTAAGTCTGAAGTGCTTTATTCACTTTTTGGAGCCACCTGGAAAGCTGTAATGCAAGGGGTGAGTCAAATTTTTTCAGCAGAGGGCAGACAGTAAATATTTTAAGCTTTGCAACATATATACTTCTGGTCTCTGTCACTTACATATTTTTAATGCAACCTTTAAAAATACTGTAAAACCTCAGCAGGCCATACAAAACCAGGCTCATGAGCTGCAGTTTGCCAATCCTCGAGGTAAGGCATTCCTGTATCATAAAACACCCATTTTCAAATAACTGATGACAAAACTCAGGAGGAAACCAAGTTTTTAATTTTTAAAGTAGGTCTATTATTAACATAATTACTTGTTACTATTTATTTATAGGCAACAGCTCAGCTAACACACTGCTGACAGCATCACAGAAATCTTTCTAAATTGAAAGGAAGTTTTCCCAAATCTTTAACAAATTAAATCTATTTTAATATACTGTAATTGATTCCCAATTACAAATTTACCTTATTTTCAAAATAACTAGCCAAAATGTGTAATTTAAAAACCCATATCAGATGCTTTGAACTTAGATTACAGTTTCAAAGCACAACAACAATACTGCTTTATGTAAAAGATTCAGTTCATTAAAGAAAGCAACAAAATGTATGGAGGGGAAAAGATAGTGGTACAGGGAGAAGTTAAGCCAACATTAAACATCTACCAGATAAAGTTCACAAATGGATAATTTGCATGACACTAATAGCTGTGTGGCTTTAGTGAATATTCTGGTGGCTCAGTGGTAAAGAATCTGCCTGCAATGAAGGAGACGCAGCAGGAGCCACGGGTTCGATCTCTGCATCGGAAAGATAGCCTGGAGAAGGAAATGGCAACCCACTCCAGTATTCTTGCCTGGAAAATCCCATGGACAGAGGAGCCTACTGGGCTATAGTTCATGGAGTCTCAAAAGAGTCAGACATGACTTAGGGGCTAAACAATACACACTAGATGCTACCTTTAAATTAGGTAAAATATGACACAGAGAAATCAATAGTCAGTATGATTTAGTTCTTAATGTTTCAGTGGAAAGTTGATCTTTTACTTCCAGGAATAATGGAAAGAATATGGTCTTTAGAATCCAAGAGGCCTGGAATCAGATCATGACTCCACTACTGAATTGCTTTATGTATAACCACAAGAGGACGTTAAGAGAAAATAAGTCATGTAGGCAGATGCATATACTTTGTTCACTTCTTCAGATTCTCAGCCCTATTCAGGGCTCAATATGAGGGTATGGGTTATAAACTCTGCCTCTTCCATGTAAGAGGCAGAACAGTATAGTGAAAAGAGCAGATATTTTGATTTTATTCACAGTTCCATCACTTACTAGCTGGATGACCTACTTATTAAACCCCTCTGAGCTTTATTTTCTTTATAAAGGTGAGTCTGAAACCACCTACCTTGTTGCATCACTGTGAAATCAAAGGTAGCATACAGAAAGTACCAAGACAAATTATACTTGAAATACTGTAACAATTATGAAAGGTATTAATTCATTTCATTTTTTAGGATACTTACTTTCCCACAAAGACACAATCTTATTAACAGCGATTAACATTCCAAGTTAGTCCATAAAAATTTATTCAGCCCATAATTTGGCATATTTGCAATCTTCTTTCCTATTATAGTCTTCACAAATCTTAAAACATATTGTGTTTAAAATTAAACAGGTCTTAAAAGTGACCTAGGAAATGAACCACCATTCATTTCATCATTCTATTGCTAAGCTATCATACAAAGCTCCGATCATTTAACTTTGCATCTATGTCTTTTCATGAATATATAGTGCCACATATTTCCTAAATGTTCCACCAGAGGGACCTCTTTTCACAAATCAAAACTAGATTTCAATCTCAAAAATGAGGAATTAAAAAGCCCAAGAAAAACACTGTAGGAGTAAGAAAAAAATGTTAAAGTTATTTAAATTAATTGTCACATTTACTTAAATTTTCTTTGAAGAAGAAAGTGGGAAAAATAAAAAAAATGGAATGTAAAGACTCAAAGTGAAAAAAGTTTTTACTGAGGCTTATTCACTCATTTGGGGCTTCCCTGGTGGCTTGGTGGTAAAGAATCTACCTGCCAGTGCAGGAGACCTAGGTTCAATCCCTGGGTCAGGAAGATCCCCTGGAGAAGGAAATGACAACCCACTCCAGCATTCTTGACTAGGAAATCCCATGGACAGAGAACCCTAGTGGGCTACAATCCATGGGGTCACAAAAGAGTTGGAGATGACTTAGCAACTAAGTAATTCATTCCTTTTACTCCATCAAATATTTACTTAAAATGCACCAGACGCTGAGGGAAAATCAGCTTACAGCATAGGAGTTCTACACATTCTCTAGCTCATTTCTTCCTGAATGCAAAAACTTAATTGTGTTGCAGGTGAAACCATGGTACAAGCACATAAAAGGTACAATAGCTCTTTCTCCATAAACAGAAAGCCTACAATATACATATGGTTGTCATTGTTTGATACCAGAATTGTAGTGGGATTCTTCCATATTTATGTTACAACTTGGGTAAAATAAAATAGGTTGTGCTAAAATTATCGTTACCAATTAGAAAGTCATCTAGCAACATATTTCAAAAGTATTAACAAAAGTTCTTTGAACAAGTGATTTCCTTTCCAGGACTATTTCCTAAGGAAATAATCACAAAATCAAATACTATAATGCAAAATTAGCATGCTTTCATAATACTGAAATCCCACAACCCAGGAGAATAAAAACATGTAAAGAAATATTATTCAATAATAAAAAGGAACAGTTTTTAAAAGCCTGAACAATGACATGGGAAAATGCTAACAACTTTAAGGAAAAAATATCAGTATTTATAACATTTATGCTGATACTAATTTCAGGGGGGAAATGCAAGACTAGAGAAACATGGACCAAAATGAGTGGCTAACTTTAGGTGGTGAATCTGAAACGCAGTTTTCCTTTTATTTTCTATATGAGTTAAATCATAAACATGGGGTAATGTTATATTGAAAAAAAAAAAGCAGCAGCCTATTAAAAACAGCACCTAAACTTTTATCTAGACCATAAAACTATTTTTTGGGAAAAATTTCTGTTTAAGGTTTTTCTTTTAGTAGCAGTCCAAACTGCATCTTTGGCACAGGTCGTATCAGATTTCACAGCAACTGAAAACCTGAAAATGAAACTCCAAGAAGAATACACACACACACCCCTAAATGTATAACAAAAAGGATATTATCTACAGAAAGTAACTTCATTTAACTAATTAAGAAATTAATCCAAAATCTTTTGTAAAAATATACATTATATATTCTACTAAATTTGTTTTTTAAAAAGGTAAAACCTAATTTGAAACATAAAACAGTTCCAGAGAAAAGATATGAAGATCTTTTAAGACTGGAATTCACTATCATCATTAAAAAAAAAAACAACACCTCAATACAGACAGTTCTCTACTCAACTCATGAAGGGGTACTTCTAGTAACTTCTTTGCTGCCAGATTTTAATAGAACTAATCTTTTGTACCCACTGCTGTTTGGCTTAGATTTCAATTGTCCCAACTCTGGCTCTATGTCCCTTCTTTTTTACCTTATCCAGTCAAATGGCTGGGGAGGGGAAAAAGATGCAGGTAATCACCTTTCCACACCAACCGCTGACTTCTCCAGCAACCTAACTACCGATGAAGCCTTATCCTGTTCCCAAGCCCTATCCCATCCATTTAGTCCTTCCTTCGAACACAATTCAGTAGATTTAAAGAATCTCAGGGTTCTTGTGAAAAGTAACTTAATCCTATCCCAGGAATTTATGACCGACAATAGCACATATCTGGTATCTATCTGTGCCATTACTACTCTGAGAGAGTCAAGTGAAGTGAAAGTTGCTCAGCCATGTCTGACTCTTTGCAACCCCATGGACTATAGAGTCCATGGAATTCTCCAGGCCAGAATACTGGAGTGGGTAGCCTTTCCCTTCTCCAGGGGATCTTCCCAACCCAGAGATTGAACCCAGGTCTCCAGCACTACAGGCAGATTCTTTACCAGCTGAGCCACAAGGGAAGCCCAAGCCACAAGCCAAGCCAAGAGGGAGTCAACTGGGGGGAAAAAAGGGGAAACCAAGAGGGACTCATTAGTTGGGATCAGTTCATCCTACTGCTAAAAGTAAAAACACTTTCACTTGCTGGCTTTGGATTCCCATATGTTCTGCCCTTTTCCTGGACTATTTGACTCTATGTTCCCTTTAGCCTACTCAATCCAATCCTATCTTTGCCTTCACCTGAATTATTCATCTAGCAATTCTTCTACTCTTTAAAACAGAGCCTTGTAATTATAAGCCCTCCTTATTTAGACCTTTTTGAATTCTGATCCTTCAGTTATCCAAACTATTAGCTACTACACTCTCCACAAGTTTACCTGCCATTAATGTTGTCATCTAGGCCACAATTGAAGATGAAGGAGAGAATGAGGCTGACAGACAAAATCTGCAGCATGTTAAAGAAAACTCTCTCCAGAATCACACTGGTTTAGTTAGGAAACACACACAAAAAGAAATAAATTTTATTGGAAGTTAGTATAACCATCAGGAACTGAACTAGGTACTTTATACTTTCACTTAAGTTCTCCTAACAACTCTGACAGTCATTAATAACAACAGTCCCACTTTTACACTGAGACACAGGTACAGAGAAGTAAAGGGACTTTACCAAGACACAAAGCTTCTACATGCCAGTGCTACAATTTGAATCAACATCTACTCCTCATCATATTATATTGTCTTAACATCTTTTTGTGTATCTACATGTAAGTTACGAATTAAGTTAAAAACTGAGTCCATATTTCTCTTTTTTGACAAGCATATCATGGGAGATTGCCACCAAAACCTTGCTGAAAGCTTTAGAACAATACAATATTCTGAATCTAAAAACAAAAAAGAGGGGGTGACGTCAGCGAAACAGCTGAATAGGAAGGCCCTGATCCTCCTTCCCTGCTAGAGACACAAATTCAACAGCACACAGATTAATTCCCTTTGTATGATAAGAAACCCAGAAACCAGTTAAGAGGTTCTTGCATCCCAAAGAAGTACAAAACCAGCTGCATGAAAGTAGGAAAATTTGTAACACACTCACTGGAGCCCCTGCCCCTGGTACAGCATAATGTGATGGGGAGAAAATTCCCAATTCCTGGCTTCTCCTTGAGCAGGGAAATAGAAGACTGGAGTAACTGTCTAAATGTTCAGACTTTTGGGGGGCCACCAGAGGGATGGGCGGAGAAGGCAATAGCACCCCACTCCAGTACTCTTGCCTGGAAAAATCCCATGGAGGGAGAAGCCTGGTAGGCTACAGTCCATGGGATCGCTGAGGGACACAGATCGACTTCCCTTTCACTTTTCACTTTCATGCACTGGAGAAGGAAACGGCAACCCACTCCAGTGTTCTTGCCTGGAGAATCCCAGGGACGGGGGAGCCTGGTAGGCAGCCGCCTATGGGGTTGCACAGAGTCGGACATGACTGAAGTGACTTAGCAGTAGTAGAAGGATGGGGTTCTGTCGTGCTTGAATCTAAGCACTAACAGGTCAAAGGGCACCAGGCTGGGGACCACCAAGAACAAGAGCCATGAACTAGCACACTCACTTGCCACTGACCCTGCCTGCAGCTCAGTGCAAAGTAAGTGTTAGAAAACCCCTAACTCCTCATTTCTCCCTGAGGAAGGAAAGAGCTGGAACGTGTGTCCAATGTTTCAGTTTCTCAGGGAGCTACCCAAAGGACTGGTTTCTGTATTACCTGTTTCAAAATACTGAGACCTGCCATAAGCTAGATGCCTGGGAGTTGCTGAAAATAAAAAGGAGCTGGACAGCTTGCTGTTGCTCCAGAGGACCCGCAGTACAGCAGACAGGCACTGGAGGGAGCAAGAGACTATAAGCTCCTATAAAAAGATTTTGTTCAAATTTCACAAAATTTTATATTAGTGCCCATTATTTGTTTTCATACTTCATTCAAGATCCCACACTGTATTCAGCTGCACTGAGCAGCTTTAGCTGCATGCAACAAATTCTGATAAAATCTCTTTTCACTTTTATTCTGTCATGCATATTTTCTAATTTTCCTTGATGTTGGGCTTCCCTGTGGTTCAGATGGTAAAGAATCCGTCTGCAAGGCAGGAGACCTGTGTTTGATCCCTGGGTCGGGAAGATCCCCTGGAGAAGGAAATGGCTACCCACTCTAGTATTCTTGACTGGAGAATCCCGTGGACAGAGAAGTGTGGCAAGCTATAGTCCATGGGGGTTGCAAAGAGTCGGACACAACTCTTTTCTTGTTATGGCTCCTTAGATACATCCATCATTTAAAAGTGGACATTACCAATACATGGGATTTTTAAAGTATCTTTGGTATTAATTTCTTATTCTGATGTTAACTTCTCATTTAAATGTTCTCTTCTCTGCAATCGCCCTCTGCACTTTTTAAGTCTTCTAACTTTATCAAGGCTTTCAATGGCTAAGTCAAAGATTTCTCTTAGTATATGTCACATTGCACTTGAAAATTCGTGCTGCTGCTGCTGCTATATGGGTTATTTTCAAATATCTTTTGATAGATTTCTAACTTAATTCCACGGTGATAACAGAACAGATTCTGTATTTCAATACCTTCAGACCATGAAATTTTTATACTTTGTTTTACATTCCTGGATATGTTCCAGTGTCTCCTGATTTATAATCTATGGGAACCTGAATAGAATTTGTATCCCATTGTTGTGTGAAAATTATATAAATCTTAATTATGTTGAATTGGTTCATAGTGCTTTCCAGATCTACTATACCCTTCTACTTTTCTGTCTACTCATTCTGTTCTTAACTTTTGAGAGTTTGATACTGAAACTCCAACTAAAAATTTATGTACTTAAAAAATAATTGTAATATATAGTGGAACTATTAAAAAAAAAAAGAAACCTGTAAAACCTCTCTAGTTGGGAATATACACCTGCAAGTCCACAATAAAGATTTGAGGAGACCCCAGAATATCTGAGCTCACCGGTAAAGGTCTTTCCCTGCATGAAGGCAGTTCTGAAAGACTGGGAGATGTAGCTGTGTTTTCAAAAGGAATATCCCAAAACAAAGTAGCAAGACACACAAAAAGAAATGAGGAAACACGGCCCAACTAAAACAACAAAATAAATCTCCAGAAACCGACCCTAAAAAAACTGAGGTATATGAATTATCCAATAAAAATTTCATAATAAACTGGCATAAAGATGCTCACTGAGCTCAGGAAAACAACATATAAGTAAAATGAGAATATCAAGAGAGAGAAAATACTAAAAAGAACCAACAGGAACTCTGGAGCTAAAGAATACAATAACTGAATTGAAAAATTCACAGCATGGGTTCAACAGCGGTCTTAAATCCATCAGAACAAAGAATCAAGGAACTAAAAGATAAGTCATTTAAAGTTCTCCAGTCGGAGGAAGAAAAGAGAATGAAGAAGATTAAAGAAAGCTTAAGGGACTTCTGGAACATCATCAACTGGACCAATACACACATTATGGAAGTCCCAGAAGGAGAAGAGTGAAAGGAGCAGAAAGTTTATTTGAAGAAATAATAACATGTAT
Source organism: Capricornis sumatraensis (assembly GCF_032405125.1). Taxonomy (NCBI): domain Eukaryota; kingdom Metazoa; phylum Chordata; class Mammalia; order Artiodactyla; family Bovidae; genus Capricornis; species Capricornis sumatraensis. The sequence goes on from NC_091072.1 coordinate 92,980,366, forward strand.
ACTATCATGTAAGAATTGAATCGCCAGTCTATGTCTGACGCGGGATACAGCATGCTTGGGGCTGGTGCATGGGGATGACCCACAGAGATTTTATGGGGAGGGAGGTGGGAGGGGGGTTCATGTTTGGGAACGTATGTAAGAATTAAAGATTTTAAAATTTAAAAAACTAAATAAATAAATAAAATAAAAAATAATAAAAAAAAAAGAAATAATAACCCAAACTTTTCAATCTGTGGAAAGAAATGGACATTCAGATGTAAGAAACCCAATAGCTTCTTATGGGATACAGCAAAAGCAGTTCTAACAGAGAATTTCACAATGGTAAATGCCTACATTAAAAAAGAAAGATCTCAAATAACCCATCTACACACCTCAGAGAACTAGAAAAAGAATAAATTAAGCCCAAAGTTAGCAGAAGGAAATAGGAATTAGAGCAAAAACAAAATAGGAAATAGAAGGAAAAAACAACAACAAAACAAAGATGTGGTTTTTTAAAAGATAAGCGAAACTGACAAACCCTTAGTTAATAAAAAAAGAAAGAAGACTCAAACAAAATCAGAAATGAAAGAGGAAGGGGTCTTATGCATCTGCCAGTGCGGGAGACACACACCGGTTCAGTCTCTGAATCAGGAAGATCCTGTATCTGCAGAGCAACCAAGCCAGTGGACCACAACTACTGCGCCCTCGTGCTGCAACTACTGAAGCCCACTCTGCAATGAGAAGCCACTGCAATGAGAAGCCGTGTACACCAAAACTAGAGTGCAGGTCCTGCTCGCTGCAACTAGAGAAAAGCACGCAAAACAACGAAGACCCAGCAAAGGGGCCCCCCCCCCAAATTTTTTTTCAAGAGAAATCAAAGAGATTTTTAAGATTGATGTCAGAGAAATACAAAGGATTTTAAAAGACTACTATGCAAAATTATTTGTCAACAAACTAGATAATAGAAAAAAATGGATAAATTCCTAGAAACATATAACCTATCAAGACTAAATGACAAAGAAAAAATCTGAATGTACCTATAACTAGTACAGAAACTGAATCAGTAACCAAAAGCCTCCCAACAAAGAAAAGTTTGGGATTCAATGGCTTCTCTGGAGAATTTTGCCAAGTATTTTTTAAAAAATTAACATTTAGCCTTCTCAAAGTCCTCCAAAAAACTTAACAGGGAACACTTTCACACTCATTTTATGAGGCCACCATTACTCTGACATCAAAGATGCTTCAAGAACAGAAATACAGAAGAAATCCCTGATGAATATAGACACAAATCCTCAACAAAATATTAGCAAAGTGAATTAAATAGCATATTAAAAGGATCAAAAGTGGGATTTATTCCAAGAATGAAAGGACAAACACACAGAAGCCAATCAATGTAATACATCACATTAACAGAAGGAAAAATCATATAATAATTTCAATAAATACAGAAAGAGCATTTGACAAAATTCAACACCTTAAATGATTAAAAACACATGATAGACTAGGAAGAGAAGCAAATTACTGCAAAACAATAAAGCCCATATATGAAAAGCTCATGACTAACATAATTTTAATCATGAAAAACTGAGGTTTCTCCTTGGAGACCAGGAATAAGGCAAAGATGTCCACTGTTGTCATTTCTATTCAATAGAGTAGAGCAGTTAAGTGAGAAAAGAAAATAAATGGCATACAAATTTGAAATGAAGAAGTAAAATTTTATCTGTTTGCAGATAACATGACTGTATACATAGAAGACTCTAAAGACTCCATCAAACAAAAAAAGTTAGAACTTAAGTAAATTCAGCAAGGATGTGGGACTGAAAAAAAAAATACAAAAAGAAGCTGCATTTCTATACATAAAAATGAACAACCAGAAAATTTAAAAATCTCATCTACAAAAAGCATCAAAAAGAATAAAATACTTAGGAATCAACATTATCTAAATGGTAACAGACTTACACACTAAAAACTACAAAGCACTGCCAAAAGAAATTTCAAGACACAAATAAATGAAAAGGCATCCTGGGTTCGTGAATTGGAAGACTTAATTAAAATGTCCACACCACCAAAATGACTTCCCTGGTGGCTCAGACGGTAAAGAGTCTGTCTACAATGCGGGAGACCCAGGTTCGATCCCTGGGTTGGGAAGATCCGCTGGAGAAGGAAATGGCAATCCACTTCAGTACTACTGCCTGAAAAATCCCATGGACAGAGGAGCCTGGTAGGCTACAGCCCATGGGGTTGCAAAGAGTTGGACATGACTGAGCGACTTCATTCATTCATTCATTCATTCATACTACCAAAAGCAATCTACAGATTCAATGCAATTCCCATCAAAATTTCAGTAGCAGTTAGTTTTTTTTTTTTTTTCAGAAACAGAAAGGTCAATACTATAGTTCATATGGACCTACAAAGAATCCCAAATAGCCAAAATAATATTAAGCAAGAACAACAAAAGTGGAGGCCCCATATTTCTGATTTCAAAGCATATCATAAAGTTACAGTAATCAAACAATATGGTGCTGGCATCAAGACATATAGACCAATGGAATAAAATGGAGACACACTCACGTTGATGGTCAACTGATTTCAACAAGCGTGCTAAGAACACACAATAGGAAAAGGATAGTTTCTTCAAAAAACAGTACTGAGAAAACTGATTTCTACATGTAAATGAATGAAACTGAAACCTTACCATACACTACACAAAAATCAACTCAAAATGGAGTGAAGACTTAAACATAAGACATGAAACTATAAAACTTTTAGAAGAAAATTCAGGGAAATACTTTATGACATTGGTCTTAGTAATGATTTTTAAATTATGATTTGACAATGATTTTCTGGATATGCCACCGAAAGCACAGGTAACCAAAGCAAAAGGAGACAAGCGGGACTACATCAAACTAAAATGCTTCTGCACAGCAAAGGAAACAATCAACAGGGTGTAAACGCAATTTGTGGAATGGGAGAAAACATTTACAAACCATCTGATAAGGGTTAATATCCAAAAATAAATAAGGAACTTCAACAGGTATATGAAAAGATGCTTGGCATCACTAATCAGAGAAATGCAAATCAAAACCACTGTGAGACATCACTTTACACCTGTTAGGGTGGCCGTTATTAAAAAAACAAACCAAAACCAAAAGAAAACAGAAGTATTCAAGGATATGGAGAAAAGGGAATCCTTGTAAACTGTGGGCTTCCAAGGTGGCGCTAGTGGCAAAGAATATCCACCTGTCAATGCAGAAGATGTAAGAGATGCAGGTTCAATCCCTGGGTTGGGAAGATCCCCTGGAGGAGGACATGGCACCCCACTCCAGTATTCTTGCCGAGAGAATCCCATGGACAGAGGAGCCTGGCAGGCTACAGTCCATGGGGTTGTAAAGAGTCGGACACAACAGAGTGAGCACACATGCACGTTGTAAACAGTTGGTGGGAATGTAAAATGGTGCAGCCACTAACAAAATCAGTATGGAAGTTAATTAAAAAAAAAAAATAAAATTATTACATGTTCCAGCAATCTCACTTTTGGGTATTTATCAGGAGAATTGAAAACACGATCTAAGAGATATTTGCACTCCAATGTTCACTGCAGTATTATTCACAACAGTCAAGAAGTGGAAACAGCTAAATGCCCACCAACACATCAATGGATACAGAAAATGTAGGGTATATACGGTAGAGTATTATTCAACTTTAAAAAAAAAGAAATTCTGCCATCTATTACAATATGAATGGACCTCGAGGGCATTGTGTTAAACGACATTAGCCAGTTACAGAAAGACAAATACTGCATGATTCCACTTACATGAGGTATCTACCACGGTCAAGCTCATAGAAGCAGAAAGCAGCATGGTGGTGACTAGGGACTAGGAGAAGGAAGGGGGGAGTTGCTGTGCGATGGGTGCACAGATTCAGTAATGCAAGATGAGAAAGTCTGAGAGATCTGCTGCACAACGACATGTACATAGTCAACAATTCTGTGCACTTTATGGTAGATTTCATATTATGTGTTTTTTTACCACAATTACAGTGAAGTTTGTATGACATGACCTGTTCTCAATGAATGGATGCCAACTTTTAGGGATTAGTATTTCCATCTGCAAGTATTCACATCTTTATGGAACTGGACTAACATCAAGCTCCCTAGTATGATTTTCAAAATCCACTCTCCCCTCTTTAGCAATCAGAGTGACACTTCTCCATCTTAACCTTCTAGTACTTTTCCTTTCATTTAAGATTTCCTAAACATTATTCACAGTCATATAGAAAAATGTATCTGCAAGTTCTCTTAGAACCATGAAATGGAATTATCGCAGGGCAGAAGGACTGAAATAAATGACAATGGTTAGATGTTTACCTGCTTTCTTATGTACTACTTACCTATCTCAATTTCTTTCTCACCAATGGTGTTTGTACCCTTTCCAAACTACTGTGCATTCTCTCATAATAGAGTACTTTAAAACAGCTGAGTAATTCTGCTGGTCACATTACACCAAACAGCAGGCCCAAACTTTTAACAGTAAAAGTAATCAAATGCATCAGATGATAAATATAAATTCTAATAGTTTATATTAACTTTAAGAATAGAGCTATTAAAATTCTAATTTCACTGCTTACTTTCAAATATGCAGCTGCCTCTTGGACAGAAAGTGTTCTCTGACTAGAACTGCCACATTCATGATCTCCTGAAAAGATTAGCATATTAATTTTGAATCAGTACTATGTTAAACAAAAAAAACAAATATAATTAATCAAAACAGTTTTATAAAATACACAATTATAGATTGTATTATTATAATCAGTAAAGAAAGAAGACAAACACTCTTATATTGTCTAGAAAAAACTTCCAATAGGCAATGTAAACAAGTATTTTTACATAAACCACAACTTTTATATGCATTGCAATCTACATAGAAACATACCTTCCTTTTATATTCCTAATGAAATTGTTAGCCAGGGGTAAGAACCAAGTAGTGCTCACTGATGCCTATTCATAGGTCTTGGTGCAAAGAAAGTCCTCTATAGATATATTTTTCAAGGGGGAAAATTCATTGTGCTAACTTGTACATCTATTACTAAAGCTAATAATTCAGGACTCAAGTAAATCTGAATTAAAATGTCCATTTTGGAGTATTACTAAGCCTACTTTTAGCAAGGCGTGTGCAAAACTTGAAATATTATAACACAGATCAACAGGGAAATTAGATAGAAGCATCTAGCTATAATCAGGTGTACTACATACAAAAGTTTGGAAGACTACATTTTCCTTTTCTCATAGCTATTTTTAAGAGGATCCAAACCTTTATTTACCCACCAGGCTCTCGATGGTTATGAGATATCAATTATCCTTACAGTGAACTTCAATTTTATTTCTCCTACTATTTCTTTCAAGTACTTAAAAAAACTTTTTTAACATAAAAGTATAATAGTTAAAGTAAAACTTTTGGCAATTTTTTTTTTATCATAAAAGCAACCATATTCCAACTTTATAAATTTTGTTCCAGATTTTAATGGTCATAGTTGTAAAACGAGAATACCTATTAGATGAACCCAAAAAAGTCTTCAAACTTTATAATCTATCCTCAGAGATCCAATTCTACAGATCTATAGCAAGGGCTGGCAAACCCAAAGACCAACTGTGGCCTACCATCAGTTTTTATAAGTGAAGTTTTATTGGAACACAGCCACACTCATTTATTTATGTATTATCTATGCCTGCTTTCATGCCCTAACAGCAGAACTGAGTAGCTGTGACAGAGACAGTCTAGCCCACAAAGCCTAAAAATTTACTATCTGGCCCCTTTACAGATAAAAAGTTTGCAGACCCCTGCTCTATAGGAAGGAATCTGTATCTTTAAAAGCACTCCAGATTATGGTGATCTAACACACTTCATAAAAAACTGCTATAGAGACAACTGTAGAAGCTTGTATTATAGGAGCAATATCAGGAATTCCATGTAGATTATATACTCTCTTTCTGGGTGCTACAGCTATCAAATTAATGTCATTAGTTTGCAACATATGTATGTTAACAGTCCATCAGTCAATGCAAATAAAGCTTTTAGTGATATACACAGAATTATTAGCCAAAAACACTGACCAGAATTAAAGAACTAACTTCCTCCACCCAAAAAAAACCTTGGTGAGAGGATGGGGAACTATCTGGATTCTAAATGCATCTACTGGACTAGAGAAGTTCCACATTTACCTACTGCTGCTGCTGCTAAGTCGCTTCAGTCGTGTCCGACTGTGCGACCCCACAGACGGCAGCTCACCAGGCTCCCCTGTCCCTGGGATTCTCCAGGCAAGAACACTGGAGTGGGTTGCCATTTCCTTCTCCAATGCATGAAAGTGAAAAGTGAAAGTGAAGTCGCTCAGTCGTGTCCGACTCTTAGCGACCCCATGGACTGCAGCCCACCAGGCTCCTTCATCCATAGGATTTTCCAGGCAAGAGTACTGGAGTGGGGTGCCATTGCCTTCTCCACATTTACCTACTAAGCTTGTACAAATTTCTACAAAAGGACTTACTACATACAAAAGTTTGTAAAATTACATTTTTCTTTCCTTGTAACTATTTATAGGAAGAGAATCTAAAGTCTCTTCTTTCAGATTATATGTAAAATAAGTGAAACAACTTAAAAGATAATAAAGACAAGGTGGTTACTATAGCTTAGAGATGCTAAACTTGATGCCAATTCACTTCTCTTGTTCTAATTGCAGATATGCTGCATACCTGAGAATTTTCAGACTTACTTACAGCAGAATATGAGGAAAATGCAACGTGTCAGGAGAAAGAAATTCTGTAATCTATTTACTTTATCCAAAGAAATGACACCTATACCTTCACAAAAAGAAAATCTATACTTTTATATTAGATCTATGATTTTAGTTAATTTGTTGCTTACTCAATTCAACTGATATACAAGCTTTCAGAATTCTGTTACTATCAGTGCAATAAAAAAGTGATAACTTATATAATACAGTATATATCTATATTTCATCATACACATATGTCAGGCAGGATAAAGGCCTTGATTAAACAAATCTATACAAATAAAAACCCATTCCCTACAGGGAATAAAAACTTCTAAAGAGAAAATATCCACATGTACGTAACATAACAACACTGAACTTAGGAAAAACCATTTCTACTGATATCACATGCTACATATACAAATTAATTTTCAAAACATTTTTACATACTATGAATGTTGAGACAATTACCTGCAAGCTGTGCCAATCGATCATGAAGCTTGTATAAAGTGTTCATCATAAGATTTTTCTCACTTTCCTAAATTTAAAAGAAAAACATTATAAAACATCTGATCTTAAGGGAAAATGCACCAAATAATAATCTTTGTTTGAAAAGAAAAATAGTAAATAAATTTAATAATCATAGAAGCTACATAATATAAAAGGCAAATTCATATTTAACCAATGGCTACCATATTTTAAAGAAACCTTAATCTAAGAATCTAAACTATCTAAATATTCTACTTTCTTGAGGATGATTGCGATATTGTACTAACCTTGGTGCCAGAAAAGGTCTCCTACATAGCAAACTCCCCCCACCATCAAAGTAATGCTCCCAATTCCCCTCTATACAATGCATACTTATGCATATTGACTGTTTTCTTCATGTTTTGTTTTAACCTGATAACCACATAATGTCAACCAACCTGACATTTTTTATTAACCCTCAAACCACTCTGAGGCTCCCAAAGTGGCTGTGCATACGTTTATGAACCATTAAAGTGAAAGAAACATTTAATAAGTATCTACAACCCTGAATATTCACTGGAAGGACTGACGCTGAAGCTGAATCTCCAATACTTTGGCCACCTAACATAAAGAGCCAATTCACTGGAAAAGACCCTGATGCTGAGAAAGATTGGAGGCAGGAGAAGAGGGAGACAGAGGACGAGATGGTTGGATGGATCACCGACTCAACAGATGTGAGTTTGAGCAAGCTCCAGGAGATGGTGAAGGACAGGGAAGCCTGGCATGCTGCAGTCTATGGGGTAGCAAAGAGTTAGACACAACTGAGTGACTGAACAACCACAACTGGAAGTTAAGAACTGTTCTCAGAAAAGCAAGGAATCCACACCAACAAGATGATTCCTGTTCTTAAGGGCAAAAAACACACTAAATATTATAGTTGCAAACAAAGTACAATGTAAATACAGAAGACAGAGGGGTGGAAAGATCCATTTATGGAAGAGGGAATATCTGAACTGGGCTTCACAGAAAGAATAGAATTGACCAGCATTCCAAGCAGAAGGCATAGCATAGGCCTGAAAGCATAAATGCTTTGGTTATATTTCTTACATAACCAGTAGCCAACTTTGACTCAGCAAACTCCTGGAAAAGTAGTTTGGAATCAATAGCTAGAGAGCCCTAGATACCAAGACAAAGAGTTTGACTTCATCCTGAACATTTAGGAGAAGAAAAGTTAAACAGAAATGTGTGTCAGGAATATTATTCTGACCATATGAAAGGAAACCAGAGTATAGACTTCTGCAATACCTAAGCATCCTCTCAAGAAGGCTAAAGCAATGAGACCTCAATTTAAGAGTAATCACAATTAACATAGATAGATATAAACAATGGAGGAGGGTAAGAATAGCTTATCAAACTATTTGAAATAAATGCATGATTCATGAGGGGTTATGTCTTTATGATTTCCTTTCTCCTGAAGTTTCTGACAAAATAGGATTATTGGGTAAATGTGACCAGGAACAAATTCATACAGGATGTAAAAAACTAGGAAAGTAAAGTTCATATGCCCAATGACATGCAGTCACACCCATTTATTTTCACACTATATGTTCAAGGACAGAAGAGACAAGTTTGCATACTATGCATGGCATACTTCTGTCAATGAAGCTTTAATGAGTGACAGGAGGAAGAAGAAAATTCATCAGAGGTGCCACAATCCTACTAGCAGAGTCCCTGGTTTTATGTGAGACGGTTGATAGAGACAGAGATAGGTGACAATCCTTCAGCATTACTTGCTTTCCAAATAGCAAGCAGCAAACTACTTGCTTTTCCCATTTGCTTTTTCACCCCCTCAACTCTATCTCAATCAGATTCTGAATCAAGTCAGTCCTTATCAAGTAAGATTAAACATCCAAACTGTAAAAATCAGACATCAAAAAGTAACTGCAGGGACTTAAATACACGATTCTGAAAGCTATGCATCTGTGATAGATTAAACCACAAAATCACTTTTAATAAATATGTTCAATATAATAAGATGAGGTGTCCCACTGATTGCGTAGATTAGACTTGATATATAAAACCAAGGTAAATCTGACTAAGCTTTGGTACTAAAATAGCTGAGCATTTTCAGTCTCTTTCCTCCCTTATCTGGGAAAGAGACTGATTTCCTTTCTGTTTTACATGTCTTGATTATGCCCCTCCCCACACCCCTTTCAAAATCAAAACTAAAGCCAAATATTTGACAACTGTCCTCTGTGATTATATCTTTAATGAACATCAGAAGCCTGGGAATAAACATCATATTTTTATTCACATCTGTTAACACTGGACTAGACAAGTAGAAAAAAATAACAAAACTTAATCATACATAACTGGATCTCATACTGGATAACATATATGCTATTATAGTCTCATACAAAGAATTTAAACACCCCAAAATCTCAACTGTAATTTTTTCAAGAATTATTTTTCCAGTGGCAACTCATTCAAAATGACCATCTATATTACTACAACGGTGTCAAGTGCCATCCAAATGATCAACTAAATTATGATCTAAATAGTTTTCATGGCATATTTTATTAATGGAAACAAATCAACTTTGAAGAGTAGAAAGGCTTTGGTTCAATAATCTTTAGCACCATTATGCTAAACTATAGGTAAACCTGAAAGGTCTGTATATTAAATTCCAAAGTTACTTTCTTAGAGAAACTTATATTGGCTTATAGTTTCATTATAAACTTCTTCCATTCTGCCTTTCAAACTCTCTTCTAATTCTTGGCTTGAAATGTGTCTACTGATCACCCTGAAAACAAGTTAAAGATCTACAAACAAATCCATATTTAAAGTAAGCTTTCAAAACTAACCTTTCATTAGCAAAAATAATTTTAAATTTGAAATATTAATAGCTACCTTCTAATTGTGTATTTTGGTAAGCTCCAGATTTTTTTTTAGTCATATAAATCATTCTCTGAAGCAAATCTCATTCTCTGAATCATTCTGATTCGTAGGAGGGAAAGTCAACTCCACCAAATTTTCTCATATAGTGTCACCTTGAAATATTCCCCTCTCTATCTCATCCAACTGTCTCAAGGATATTTTCTGTATTTGTATCAAGTCCTTAATTAAATGATAATAATGGATTTTAATTACTTAGCACAGTGTCTCACACAGAATAAACACTTAATATAGGTGACTAGCCATTATATTCATTATAATTATTACTATTATTCAGAGGTTAGGAACTTCAGGTTCCTCCAAGTGGAAAATTATACAGAAGAAAATAAAGTCTTGCATTTTCAATGTTCAGTGAGTATATACTGCAAATTTAAACTACGATGCCATAGCAGTGTTAATATCATAACTGATCAAGTCAACTTAAAAAAAAATTAAGTACTGTCACAATAAAATACTACTGAAAATAATCAATACTAACAACCTAAAGTTACAATCTATGGATCTGACTTCACATTATCACATATCCTTTAGCACAACAATGTTTTCCATACAGGTCTATCTATATTACTGTCAGTTCCTATAACAATAAAACAAAACAAACAAAAAAAACTAATTGTGTATTATGATATAAACTTAAATATCACAACCTTTGTATTGCCTATAATAATGATGGGCAAATGAAAAATATTTCCACATAACACTTAGGTTAAAATTAATATTATAAATCCTTTAAAAAGAAAAGGAATCATAAATAGGTTGCATAAGACTCTAAATCCTTTGCTTCCTGACAGTTAAAAAGGCCTGCCAATGAGCAAAAAATCCAACGAGAACAAAAGAAGAGCAAAATCTGCTAGAGTATCCAACAACGAAGAAAACACACACACACTTTAAAGGCTAAGATCAGATCCCCAGATGACATGCCACTGCCATTTTACTTTGTGATTGGCTTTTATCTTTAAATGATAAACAGTTCTGCTCTTTGGAGAAAATCTGTGTCAGATTTAATTATATTATAGAAAAGGAATACTCAAAAATAAGAAAATTTATTGCCTCAGCATAAAAGAACCTTTAAAATTCCTACTGTCAGTTGATATTCATCCTAATACTTTTATCATAAAAAACATAACATAAAGTATCAGTATTAAGATTTTTTACTTACTTGTATGTTTCCAAATGTTTCATCAAAGGGGTTTTTTACTATCAAGGAAAGAAAAAGAAAGAACTGTTAGTATCATTTAAGAATAAGAATCCCCCTAACCAAGCCCTCAGAAATGCTAAAACGTACTCTGCTAAAACTGAATATAAATATGCAAAGAAAATATAAACAAATTGATGATAACAAAGGTTAGAGAACTAATTTTTCAGACTTACTGTATTTACCATTCTCACTATGATTTTGTAGTTTGCTCTATAATAACTAACAGTAGGTGCTCTGGTCTCAGACTTGGTTCCAGTCCTAGCTCCACTGCTTGCTAGCAACGTGACCTTGGCACGGACCTACTATCTACTTAGCCACTCTTAAGTTGTAGTTTCCTCTTCTATAAGGGAAGGATGTAATGACACCTACTTTATACAGTTGTTAGGATTAAATGAGATAAATCATATAAAATGCTTGATACAGTGTCAAATACTTAATACATGTTACCTATGATCATTACTATTAGTGACTTCATTTTGGCTCCTTAACTTGGTTTCTCTTCAAAATATAAAAGTCAGTTACTACTAGAGGAAATATGCAAGATGCTTTAAAACTGAGTAATTCATTTAGAATTCTTACTTGCAATGATTAAAAGACAAACCTGCCTAGTCCTTGCTAACATCTGGAAAAGTGTCAAGAAACATACACACACATCAAAATAGCTAAGAATTAGGTATCAATATTAAACAACTTTTTTCTAATAAATATTATAAAGAAAGGATTTACCATTTTCCATTCAACCTCCCTACATCCATCCTTCCCCAAAAGATTCAAACAAGTTTATGGCTGAATATCATATAGCACTTTTCTAGTTATTATTTAGAATCTCCTCCTTACCCTCTACTTTAAAATTATATGCAAAAATATTCGAAGCTTTCAGATACCTGGATCTCTGTAAGTCAGGACCCAACTAAGACTAATTGAGCCTACAAAGTTGTTCACACTGACCATGTTTCCTTTCTGAGGTGCTTTTCTATTTTTATTTGAGAAAACAGGAAGTCCCATAGGAACCAGGAACTACTTGATTCTAAGAAAGTTCATGTGTAAGACCAGTTTAAATAAAAAAATACAATTAAAAAAAGGGGGGAAAACATATTCTGCTATCATCTTAAAAAGATATGATAATGAATTTTCAGACAGCATTTTTCTATAAAGCAATAGGGTTTTCATGCCAAGAAAAATATTTTAAAAACAAAAAATCGAAAGTACTCAATAGGAAATAGGAGGGAGAATAAAACTTAAAGATTAAATAAAATGTTAAGAAATAGAACATGCTTGGACTGAAAAGATCCTTTTTAATACACCAATTTTTATTAATGTAAAATTTGAATAATTTAAAATAAAGCCATATTTAGTTCAACATACTACTAAAAATGCTTTGTCAATCTACTTAAATTGGTCAAATGGTTCTAAAAACACAAGTATCTTATTTGCTCTCTATATGGGGTGGCAAAGAATCAGACTGAGCGACTGAACTGAAAAGAAATTCTAAAGAAACATTAAAACATGCAATTCTAAAATATAGGTTTTAATATTTATGAAGAAAAGCCATGAGAGGACCACTTTTTGACTGTTTATGCATTTGTTTTTGTCAAGATTACTAAATGGAAACTAGCTCTTCAAGTATCTCTATGAAAATATTACTGTAGATTGTGGATGTTCTCCCACTAGATTGCTCTGCTGTGACTTTCTCACAAGGGATCATGTGTATTCAGGTCTGTATGCTCAGAGTCAACCATAGTATTCAGCAAACAGTGCTTGAAAAGTGCTGTTTGAGCCATCTAGGCTAAATCTGCCCTTCTTTATTCAATGCTGTGCGTTAACATAGAAGCAGAAGCGTTAGATTTTGCAGGAAGCTGGAAAAGGGTATGTCTGAGCAACTGGGAAGGGAGATGTATAGAATGACAGTGAGAAAGCCAAAGAGCAGAACAATAATTCTTTTGAAAAACACTGCTCTGCCATTTGTTTCTTTCTAGGTTTCGGCCTCTTATCTAGCACCCTTAGCTAGCTGAGAGTATAACATGTCTAAAAGGCCAACAATATACACACCTACTACTAAAAAAAAAATCAAAATGTTCCCTGACTTCCGTGAAAACTGTCACATACTAAGTTAACAGATAGACCTACTAAATTAACAAAAAAGTAAACACAGTCTTGAGGTTAAGATTCGAAAGGAAACTCCATTTAAAAATAGCAGTTTTAACCAAGCAAAAGCATTTCTATGCATCTAAGTTTTATTCCCCCAAATCATTTCAGTATTTCTGAAATTACATCAGTACTTTTTCTCTCACCCACATTACCTATGATCATTGATGGATAAAAAACATACTGTTATCCCTAGTGAAAACATTCCTCCCTCCCCTGCTAATTAGGCCACTGTAGAGAAGAAACCATATTCCAAAAGCAATTTACAGCTCCCTCTCCCAAAAAAACTGTCACCTCACTTTCCAGCCTCTTTTCTAAGGATGGAAACTGAGAGTAAATTGTAGTTATTGCTTTGTTGGTGTTGTTTACTTACTTAGTCATGTCCGACTCTTTATGACTCTATGGACTGTAAAGCCCTTCAGGCTCCTCTGTCCATGGGATTTCCCAGGCAAGAATACTGGAGTGAGTTGCTGTTTCCTTCTCTAGGGGATCTTCCTGATCCAGGGATCGAACCTGCATCACCTGCATTGTCAGGTGGGTTCTTTACCACTCAGCCACTAGGGAAGCCCTCTTATCGCTTATCCTAAAGCAATGATAATAACAAGTTGGTATTTCAAACACTGTCCTCCTATATTCCCTACATCCCAAACAGTGTCTCATTTCTGCTTTTTCTCAAATTCTCCTGTTGTGGCCATTTTCCCTTCATTTTTCTTGTTCAGATTATTTCAAACCTCAAATACAGCAAACTTTTCTTTATAAATATACTTAAAATTTTGACTTCTCTTCTTCTGACTGTCCTAGCAAAAATAAAAGTCCTTAAAATATATCTTCAATTATACTACTAGACTCTTCAAAATAGTTCAATCATTTTCCATCACATTTTGCTTCAAGGAACTAATTCAAATCTTGTGATATTTTCCTACTTACAAGACATAATGTTGATATCCCTTCTCTAAACCTCTTTCTCTCACATAAATTTCAAAAATGTTACTAGTTTTACTGACCCTTTCTAACCAAGTGTAAACCTTTTCCATTCTCTTAGGGTGAGATCAGATTTGTCAATCATTATGAATTCTCAGATAAAAAAGGGGAAAAAATGAAGTATATTACAAATGTAGGGTTTTTTTTAGACATAATGCTATTACACCTTTTTTAGACAGTATAGTATACGTGTAACTCTTGTAGGCACTGGGAGACAAAAATCTCCTGTGACTCCCCTTATTGCAATATTCACTTTATTACAGTAAGTCTGGAACCAAATCCACAGTATCTCTGAGGCACGTCTATATTTGCAAAGTACATGTTTAATATTAACCAAATGAACTGATGCTTTCCTCAGGAAGGCCCCGTTTTGGTCATTCAACGGAACTAAAGGAAAGAAAAGTCTACGGTGACCAAAGTTCTTCTACAACTCAGAAAGAAAGAAAAAGTTTATTCATTGAATAAGTATTTCTGGTCTAGTTTGCGCTAGGCACTGGTAGTGTGGCCGTGAATAAAAAAAAATGTATCTGCCCTCAAGGAGTCTATATTTTAGAAGGATCAGAAGAGACAATGAACAAATGCACTTTTTACAATATATGTCAAATGGTTCTAAGTGCTTTGGAAATAAAACAGTAAGAATGGCACTTGACATGTGAGGGAACTTCTATACTGTTTTCCCTAATGCCTGTACCAATTTTTACATTCCCACCAACAGGGTACAAGAGTTCCCTTTTCTCCTCTTTCCTCAGATTGCACTGGAGTAGAAACCTGAGAGAGCTGAGGGAACAAGCCACATGGATACCTGGAGGAAGAGGTTTACAGACAGAAAGAAGGAGTCCGCAGGCTGTGGAGTGGCAGCATGTCAGTCATATTACTCCTGGAAACAGAGCTGTGTGGATGAGAGAGCAAACAGCAAGAAATGAAGTCAAAGGTTATTTAAGGGAATTAATAGGTAAGATAATATAGGATTTTGGAGATTTTTTAATCTATTAATCTGAGCAAGAAATCTCAGAGAATAGGAAGCATGCTACCTGGCTTACGCTTTAAAAGAAAGACACAGGTAATAAGTGACAGGTCACTCTTGAAATAATACATTCAGGGTACTTTCCTCCTGCTTCCTCTACATCAGCACAGTTTCAGTCAGCCCAACAATTTTCTGTTCTAAATAGTTGAAACTACTATTACCAGCCATATAAAAATATTCTGCCAGGAAAAACTCAACAGACATTTTTCTAAAGACGACATACAAATGGCCAAGAGGTATATGAAAAGGTGTTCAACATCACTAACCATCAGGGAATGGGAAATCAAAACCACAGTGAGATATCACCTCATACCTGTTAAAATGGCTATCCTTAAAACGACGAGGTAAATTTGGTGAGAATGGGGAGAAAAGGGAAGATTTATACACTGTTGGCGGGAAGGTTAATTGGTACTGTCACTGTGGAAAACAGTATAGTTCAGTTCAGTCACTCAGTCGTGTCCGACTCTTTGCGACCCCATGAGTCGCAGCACGCCAGGCCTCCCTGTCCATCACCAACTCCTGGAGTTCACTCAGAGGAAAACAGTATAGAAGCTCCTCAAAAAATTAAAAACAGAACTCCACATGATCCAGCAAATCTCACTATGAGGTATACATCCAAAAGAAATGAAAACATGATCTCAAAGAGAGATCTGCACCCCTACATTCATCCCAGCATTACTTGTAACAGCCAAGATATGGGGACAGCCTGTCATTGGGTGAATGGATAAAGATGATGCAGTACATGTGTACCAATGGAGTATTATTCAGTCACGAGAAAGAAGCAAGTCCTGCCATTTGCAATAACATAGATGGACCTTAAGGGCACTGTGCTAAGTGAGATAATTCAGAGGGAGAAAGACAAATACAGTATGTTATCACTTATCTGTGGAATCTAAAAAAGCCAAACTCAGAGAAACAGAGTAGAGTGGTGGTTACCAGGGGATGGGCAGTGGGGGTAATGGGGGAAATACGGATCAAAGGCTAAACTTCTAGTTGCAAGATTGGCAAATTCTGGGAATTTAATGTTCAGCACAGTGATTACAGCTAACAATACTGTTAAAAACTTGCAGGCTGCTAAGAGCGATAGATATTAAATGTTCTCACCACAAAAAAGAAATGATACTATTCTGTGACAGGTTGGAAGTGGTGGCTAATGCTAAGGTGGTAATAATTTTGCAACATATAAATGTACCAAATTGACATACTTGCACACCTTAAACTTACACAATGTTGTATGTCAATTATATCTGAGTAAAGGTGGAAAAAAATTTCTGCCAGAAAGGCTCTGCACTTTTTATCCTTCTGATCCTCTTAATGATTTTCTTTCTCCTTCATTCTGTCTTTAAGGTCCAGTTTGCAGCTCTCTTACAGTCATGAAGGATGCCTAATAACTGCAGTTTATCAGGACCTTCCTGTTCTCAGAACCTCTATGTATTGACTCTCAGTATCCCTATCTTACATTATAATTTAACTATCAGTTTTTTGTTTCCTCCACCAACAAGACTGCAAAATCTCTACCTGCCTTGCAGATATTGTGTACTAATATGTCGAAAGAACACAAGCCTGAAGGCATAGTGCAGCCTCCTACAACAGCTTCCCTAATGCTAGAGAAGTACTACAATCCTGCTCACTCCACAAGATTCTCCTTTGAATAAAAAGAAAGCAATATTTCTTAAATTCTTGATATGTTCCAGGAATACTGATGCCACGCTTTTAGGAAGTAGCTTATTTCTCCTAATACCACTATTTTACAGCAGGTATTACCCCTATTTTATGGACAGAGAAACTGATGCATGATTAGGTTAAATTGCTTCCTTCAGGTAAATGCTGTTTAAAGAGCTAGGATTCAAACCTAAGTCTGACTCCAAAGCCTACTTTCTTTTCAGAAAAGAAAAGGCAACTACAGAAAAGAAAATATTTGTTCTAGTCAGTTTACGGAAAACATTCTTCTCTAGAACTATCAGATTTGGAATCATTAAACTTTAATCTCCTTACGTAATGCAAGAAAACTAACTAAAATGGGGATAAGGAGGAAAAGACACTGCTTTAGGGAAAATACGCTGATGTCTCTTAAGATGATAAAAACTCTACAAAACCAAGTTCCCTAAACTGTAGTCTAGGAAAAGATTTTCCACGATATATCAAAACATAGAGTATTTGACAACCACCATGGGCAGCACTGACCATTCCCCTTCTTTCTGCTCCCGCAGCACTTTGTTCTCAAGGCTGCTATAAAACTTACCACGAGGCATTTGCTTAAAAAAAACCAACAATATAATTTTCTGATTTAGAACCATAACACATCTAAATAATATTTTGGCTTCATCTGCTAATCTAAGACTCTCACAAACATATATCAAGTGCCTACTAGGTGCCAGGCATTATGCTTGTTGCAACAGGTTAAGAAATGAAAATATATATATAAGCTCTGTCTTCAAGAAGTTCAGTCTGGAGGTCAGTAACTCTGCAGACATGCTCTTTCAAAGGTAAAGGCAGTCTCTTGTAATTCTAAAACTCTGACCTTAAGGCTAGGTTTTTAGTTTTTGGAAACTTCAAGTCATCTAGACAATTAAATCCAGCTGCTTAAATGACCAATTATCTCTCTGAGTTGTACCTAGTTATAAACAGACATTCAAACTCTCAAATCCCATCTTCTAGCATTAGCAGTTTAAACAGAGCATAATTATCTGTGAAGAAGTGGCGGGGTGGGGGGGGAATTGGGGGTGGGGGGGGGAATTGGGGGTGGGTGGGAGGGCAAATGTTTCCAACAGCTGCAGAACACTGCACCTGTGTGGCAAGCACTTCTGCATTTCACTGCCAGCCAGACTGATCTAAAAACGGACATGGTGAACAAGGCAGTCCATTCTTTCACAACACAGCACTGCTGCCCATTTGTTCTCTGAGAGCTCACCTATTGTTCCATGGCCATTTTAAAGCTCAGGAACAGCTCACTTCAAATGTACTTAGTAAATTACTGTGAATATTGAGATTAAATCTGCAATCAAAATAGGCAGAATTTTATGGACAAGAACTGTCTACTATAAAATTTGCCTAAGGTGAACTTGTATCATCATGTTCTACTCATAAATAACCTTTCCATATGAAGCCTACCTATCTATCTGGATTTACAGAGGTACAGATCTAGACTGGGATAATGAGTGAAAGAGATGAGTAGGGCAAAAACACAGATGCTTCTTCACTTTTCATATCCTATAAGACTCCCAACTTTTCACTTGCCCTATTCTGAGGCAACGATCCTGTACTACTTCCAAATAAGTTTTTTTAAAGAATAAGAAATGTACACGGTGACTCTATAAAATAAAAAGGACTTTAAATGTGATTATCAAAGTACCAAGAATATAATGAAAACTGAAATAATGTATTCAGAGAAATAAAAGATCAAAGTCAAAATTAAATTGGCAATAGTCTTATTATTTGATTGATTCCCACTCTTCACCCCTATATGCTAAGAATCATTATGGTCTCTTCCAAACTTATGGTCATTTGAAAGTCTCACATATGCTCACCATAAAAATGAAGACTCCCTTGGAAAAAACTGACAACAGACTATAATTAAAATTTTATTAAAATTTTATTTAATCTTCATCCAAGCACTAGTGTTAGCCCTGCAGTCGACTCTTGACTCTTTGGGACCCCATGGACTGAAGCCCACCAGACTCCTCTGTCCATGCGATTCTCCAGACAAGAATACTGGAGTGGGTGGCCATTTCCTTCTCCAGTCATCTAAGCACTGATTTTACATTATAATTGTAACTCAAGTTTGGGATCTCTGTAACAAGTATTAGTGGGGCCTATTTTATACATCATGCTATGAAAACATGTTGCTTACGTAGTAGTGAAGATAAATGAGTATCTATGATACAACAAATAACTCAGAATTTAGTATAGAGTGCTTTAAGAATTCAGGAAGGGACAAATAATTTCTGTGTAAAGTACACCCGAGGTTTCAAAATAAACCAAAAGTAATAAAATGGGATGAACTACTAGAAAATGCAACATTAGTGTACCTCAAAAAGATCATACTGAGTGAAAAAGCCTCACGAAAGAGTATTCTATGAATCCACTTATACGAAGTTTTAGAATAAGCAAAATAAATCTATAGTAAAAACAACAGAACAGTGACAGGGTATTGACTGGGCAGGAGGAAGAAGAGGTGAAGGTAATGTTCTGTATCTGCAGGGGTTTATGTTACACGGCTAGATGTGTTCCTTGAAACTCATCTGATGGTACATAAAAGATTTATGCATTTGACTATATGCAAATTTTACCTAAAAAGAAAAAGAACCTCACTCTTAATTACTAACATTCATGAAGTATGTCAGGGTGGAATATTCTAATATCTTCAATTTACTTAGACATATTTTTTAAAAAGAATGGTGGATGGATAGAATGACAAATAAGATACATAGTAAAGCAAATACAGAAAATGTAAACTGTAGAATCTACAGTGCTCACAGCACAATCTTTCAATTTCTTGTTTGAAATGTTTCATAATAAAATACTAGGGGAGGAAAAGTATAAAAAGCAAAACAGTAAGTATTTGTTAATGGTGGTGGTTGTTTAGTCGCTAAGTCATGTCCAGCTCTTTCAAAATCCTGTGGACTGTAGCCCACCAGGATCCTCTGTCCATGGGATTCTCCAGGCAAGAATACTGGAGTGGGTAGGCATTTCCTTCTCCAGGAGATCTTCCTGACCTGAAGATCCAACTCCCATCTTCTGCATTGGCAGGCAGATTCTTTACCACTGAGCCAACAGGGAAGCCCCATTCATTAATGGTGCTAAAATCCTACCAGAGAACTGGTAAAAGACCACTTCAATCCCTAGATATATTAGGTTAAAACCCCAATTATAATAGCTGCAGCTTATTGTACAAAAAAATTCCCTTTTTCTTCCAAGTTAGTCTAAATTCTTAACAAATTGAAAACTGAAAAGTTCCTCTTATGCAAAAAGCTAGAAGAGTTACTGGAATGTAAGAGTTTTTTTGTTTTGTTTTAGAAAGACCTGGCTAATAAAGTCTTATTTTTAAAAATTCACATAATTTACATTTACAGATAAGATTTTATCCTATTATACTAAAATAGTGTGAGAAACTTGGCATATAGGGAAGTAGCAAAATGTAGGAGTTTGTGTCTAGTAACTTTTAAAAAGTAAATGTTTACAAATATTCAAAACTATTTTCTAATACATTTAATCTCCTGAGCTGGAGGTAGTTCATCTACCAATGATTTTACAAAACTGGCTTCATTTACCTAAAATAATCACAAACTAGAAAATTAGATCACTAGCACATCAAAATATTACACATTCCTTCTAAAAATTAATTCTGATATTTTAAGAGTATCCATAACTTAAAGAAGAATATCTGAGTTACTGATTACCGAATCTGACTAGCAAATAAAATTGAAGTTCCCACTCAAAAAATGTTTAATATAAAAGAAGACTCAGACTTACAGAAAATACCAACAGCTTACTCTAAAATAAAACACAAACATATGAATTTTTCCCCACCCCCAACACCTGGTGGTCTCAGAGGTTCAAAACCAAAGAGAAATGATCAGGCTACTGCCACCATCTAGTTTTGTCAGATAAAGACACTTCTGTAGTCTACCCAATGTTGGGAAGAGAGGACATATAAGAACACATTCAAATAAAGACAATATATCTATTTAAATTATGCAACTTTATCATACTATACTGCTTAAGGTCCAAAAGTTTTGAGTGATCTGCTTTTTCAGTACTTTCAAAGTCTCTTCCTGAAAACTATTTTGCATATATGCCAGTTAAAGAATTATGCTACTGCATGGTGACAAATGAACAGAAAAATAAAAGTCAACCTACAAAGGTTAGAAACAAACCTATAAATAACAGCAAGCATCTGTGCAACAGATATCTTGGCACCGAAAGGAATTTATGTTAATGCAATACTATAATTTATTAAACATGGTGACAGCTCACTGTATTAAGAGATTTTAAACATTAACTGTTATACACTAGAGACTGGTTGTAACACTTCCTCAAGGTTTACGTTGCCAAGAATACAAAAGAAACTGTATTACAAAGAGGCTGTTCTAAAAGAATATTGCTAAAAGAGAATTCAGAAATCCGAAAGGAATCTGTGATACACTGTACAACCAATCTCTAGCACAATGCAATAAAACAACATGCATTTCCCATACAATTAAATTCATGAGATTTTCCTTCTACTTAGGGTTTCCCTCGTGACTCAGTACAGAATCTGCCTGCAATGTGGGAGACCCAAGTTCGATCCCTGGGTTGGGAAGATCCCCGGGAGAAGGAAACGGCAACCCATGCCAGTATTCTTGCCTGGAGAATCCTATGGACAGGGGAGCCTGCTGGTCTACAGTCCATGGTGTTGCAGAGTCGGACACTGAGCGACTAACACCTTCCTTCTACTTAGTAACATTCTCAGTCACAATGTATGGTTACTTTTGAGCAGCAAGGAGACATTATTCAAATAAGAAAACTGGAGAGAGAAAAGCTGCAGTGCAATGAGAAAGTGAATAAAACTGAAAAAAAAAAGTTCTTATTCTATGCATTAAACAGAGACAAGGGAAAGGGGCATTATCTGCAAAGACAAAGCACAGAGACTAAAGCATGACCAAAACTAACATATAAACTGAATTTGGAGATAACAGAAAAAAAAAAAACCCTCAACACCGACTTTATGAGCAATGTGCTCAAACGTTACATCTTGCCTTTTAGCTCTGGAAGAAAGCAGATGAAATTGAAGTCATTTGGCAAATAGAGGAATTTAAATATGTCATCATTACGTCCAAGAAAAAAAAAAAGAAAAACATTCAATAAAACAAAATGTAAGCAGTTTTGACATGGTAAAACAGTCTAAGTAAGAAACTTTTTTGTTGGTAAAAATATATGAAATCTTGAGAGTAAAACCCATGCTTGAACACAATGAACAGAAAGTACAACATTTGCTGGAATCATCAGATTTTCACCTAATGTCTACTTTTAACTCCTACTTGTAGTAGAGAGAGAATACAAATAAATCTGTGTGAACATGAACAATCACTTAGAAAAAAAATAAAGCATGCAGTTCCCAACAACCAGTCTACCCTGATACAGTCAAAACACATGTGCTCTAGACAAAGCCTGAGATGGGAGATATGACACTGCCATTCCCTCAGCTGCTGTTTCCATGTGGCTCTCATAACTAGGAATACTTTAAGCACTGAGTATGATTTTAATGTTTAAAGATGTACTATGGACCTTAGAGCTCCATCAAGTACTAAAACTGGATGAAAAAAACAAAAAACACAAACAAAACTGGCCTTTTAGAGAAATCACATAGCAGCCTCTTGATCTAGAGGACTTTTCAATGGCATTTCTGAACACACTTAAATTTTGCTAATTTATGCTCTGACTTCAAAACACCTAACTTCATAGGGCTACTATATACTGGAGCTGAAAATTCAAACTTGTCAGTAACAGTTTTCTGAACCAAGTAAATAAAACTAATGTTCTCATACTCATTTAGTAAACATTTCAAGGTATCTTAAAATTCCCAAATTATGACCAATTCTAAGCTTACTTCCCCACATACTATCTCTTACTTGTTAAATTCTCTTCAATGAATATTTTTGAGCAATCAAAAAACCAGATGCTACGGAATACAGAGATGAAAACTCATAGTACCTTCCTCAAAGCGGCTTACAGTACAGTGATTCTCACTACTTTGGAGGGTCAGAGACCCTTGAGAAATTGCCAAAATCTATGGACCCTATCCTGAGAAAAATGAATACACATTCAAAATTTGCATCTAATTTCAAGGAGTTTACCTGGAATCCACTTATGGCTTCTTTAAGGTTCAGAAACCAGAGGGGGTTAAGAATTCCTGGCCAAGTAGAATATAAAACTTTTGGGGGATGGGGAGCTGGTGAAGATAGTTTCAAATGAAATCCAGGTAGACAGTACTGTACAAGGACAAAGATCCCATGCCAGAAGCCAGATTCTCTGTACTGAAATCTTGGTTCTGCTACTTACTAACTTTAGACAAGTTTCTTAACTTCCCTAAGCCTCAGTTTCCTAATCTAAAGGGAATGATAACACCACCTGGCTCTCAGGATTGTTTTAAGAAGTGAAATAACTACATGCAGTACAGACCCAGAGTACCCTGACCTGAATTAATTCCTAAAGTCTTTACAGTCCAAGTCCACAGACACCCTGAGTAAACCTCCAGTTTACGACTCTTGAGAGATGAACTAAAACATCTTCTCCCACATCCCACTGTCCAAAGCAGCCAGTGACTTCTAAAAGTCCTTTAAACTCTAAGGTGATTGTATAAGACAAAAATGTTGACTTTTTTCATTTACTTTTATTCATTCAGTGGAAACTTCTTTCCCTTAGAATCAAAATTTATTAACAAACATAGGCCCCCTCCCCAAAAAAGTATGGCAACAAATCTGTAATAAACTGGTAGAAAAAAAGTCTTATAAATTAAAGCACAAGATTACACATATATTTACATTCATGTTATGTCTCTTCTAGTTAGCAAACTGACTTGCCAGAATTTTGATTTACTATTTTAAGCTGTTTCTCACCCCCTGCAAATGTATACTCTACAAGCTTTAATCTTGCTTTAAAACATCAAAATCCATATCACCATGTATTTACAAAATCCATTACAAAATTACCAAAAAAGAATTTTAAAGAAAGGAGGTATTTGCTTAAAGTAAATAATATTAAATAAGCAATCTAAACTAACCCCCTCCCCACAAAAAAAGAGAGACATTACTTTGCCAACAAAGGTCCATCTAGTCAAAGCTATGGTTTTTCCAGTAGTCATGAATGGATGGAAGAGCTGAACCATAAAGAAAGCTGAGCGCTGAAGAATTGATGCTTTTGAACTGTGGTGTTGGAGAAGACTGTTGAGAGTCCCTTGGACTGCAAGGGGATTAAACTAGTCAATCCTAAAGGAAATCAATCCTGACTGAATATTCATTGGAAGGACTGATGCTGAAGCTGAAGCTCCAGCTCCAATACTTTGGCCACCTAAAGTGAAGAACTGACCCATTAGAAAAGACCCTGGTGCTGGGATAGACTGAAGGCAGGAAGAGAAGAGGACAATAGAGGATGAGATGGTTGGATAGCATCACCAACTCGATGGACATGAGTTTGAGCATGGTCCGGGAGTTATTGATGGACAGGGAAGCCTGGTGTGCTGCAGTCCATGGGGTCGTAAAGAGTCAGACATGACTGAGTGACTGAACTGATTGAAACAAACCCAACAGAATGCTGTACCACTATTTTTAAAATGTATGTGGACTGATATTCTGCCTACAATAAAATTTAGGCAATGACCCTAAATCATTCTATTTCTCTCATTTTCTAGCTCAAATATTACAGAATTCTTATAAAGGTACTAAATATTTTCAAAGTAATTGGATGGTATCTTTATACCTTTTCCTTCTTGGGTGACACAATATTAATATAATTTATAACTTTAATATATTATATTCAACCTATTAAAATTTTTAAATTCAAATTACAGGACTTCTTTGGTGGCACAGTGAATGGAGAGTCCACCTACCAGTGCAGGGGGACACAGGGGTTTGATCCCTGGTCTGGGAGGATTCCACAAGCCGAGAGCAACTAAGCCCATGTGCCACAACTACTGAGCCTGTGCTCTAGAGCCTGGGAGGTGCCAACTACGGAGCCTGCGTGCGCAACTACGGAGCCTGCGTGCGCCAACTACGGAGCCGGCGTGCGCCAACTACGGAGCCGGCGTGCTCTAGGGCCAGTGCTCTGCAACAAGAGAAGGCCACAATTAAGACCAATCCCCACCTGCTGCAACTAGAGAAAACCCACAAAAGCAATCCAGTAGAGCCAAAAACAATTTTTTAATCTAAAATTACAAATTAAATTTTTATAATTTAAATAAAAATTTCCTCAAGTAATGCTTACTTCTGATATCATGTCATTTAGATGAATGAAAAATAACTCTTCACAGTGAAAAGCAGTGAGGTAAAATGAAAAAGAAAAATCTCTGGAGCAAGGAATACTCGCTCCAAAATTTATGACTTGGGACCTTCGGCAGGTCACCCTCTTTGAGGCTCTATCTAGCAAACTAACATAAAATGGGATGGTTTGTGATTATGCTTAGCAATGTGGGGAGAAAAGAGATTAATAAATCTTAGCTTTTTCATTTTTTTCCCAGTCCTTGTATGAAATTAAAAAAAAAAAAATAGACGGCACTCAGTTCACAAAATAACACAATACGCCACTACTCCATTCCTCACTTGTCTCTGCCATGGAGCTACTGGGAAGAAATGACAGTCCTCAGAAACTCTTAAGTTAGAAAGAGACAAAACAGAAGCCCCCCAAGGCAAGGCTTTCTGCCCAAAACCCCCTTATCTGAATTTTATACTAAATACCCAAAATTTCGCTAATCAGAGAGAGAATTTGGGTTAATAAAGATCTTGTATTTAAAGCAGAATCACCTCTGAGAAGATTAAAGGGATTTTACCAGTTGAAGGTTGGCAAGCTAGTCACTGATTCAAATATTACAACTGATTTCCCATTATTCACTATGGTTGCCTTGAAAACAAATTCTAAAACATAACCAGTGTATATAACTTCCTTATAGCATGTTTTAAGCAATATTTCTTTACAAGTAAAAGGATTTCGTTTACATCAAGATGTTCAGATCCCCAAGGTAGTATTTTTAGTATTCACACACTAAGAAAATATGACAAAATTCTATCATGAATATGTAATTTTTTATATTCTAATCATGGTAGTATTGATACACAGTTAAAAATAACAGCACACTATGAGAAGGGCAAATCATGTTAGGTCATCAGACAATACCTTGTAATGAGTGGTGTTCCCTAATGTTCTCAGCCCATTACACTGAGAACTACTGACCTAACTTCTAACTGAAAAACGGAGGCAACCCAACTACAACACATATAAGAATGAAGGATGATTTAGAGAAATAGGATTAAGTTCTGATTCCATACTGGCTCAGTTCTCACACTATCAAGTTTTACCAAAGTCATATTTTTATTATCAGAATTCTATATTGTGAATTAATTCAATCAAATGAACTTCTCTTATCATTTAGCTGAAAGCAGCCGAACTCAGGGAGAAGGCAATGGCACCCCACTCCAGAACTCTTGCCTGGAAAATCCCATGGATGGAGGAGCCTGGTAGGCTGCAGTCCATGGGGTCGCTAAGAGCTGGACACGACTGAGCGACTTCACTTTCACTTTTCACTTTCACGCATTAGAGAAGGAAATGGCAACCCACTCCAGTGTTCTTGCCTGGAGAATCCCAGGGACGGGGGAGCCTGGTGGGCTTCCGTCTCTGAGGTCGCACAGAGTCGGACATGACTGAAGCGACTTAGCAGCAGCAGCAGCAGCTGAACTCAGAAAATCAGAGTTACAAGTTGTTAAAAGGGAAAGAGGGAATGTGAGAGAAATGCAATACAGTAAAATAGTTAGGGGGTGAGCTTTCAATTCATATTGCCACAGTTCAACCAACAACCTAACTCCCTAACTCCTCTCTCTGACCTGCAATCTTGGACTAAGTGATTAGCCTAGCCCTCCATTACAAATTCTTCATTTGTCATAATATGTAAACAAACTGCTTAAGATTTAAATGCTTAAGTGTAAACATTTATGTTTATACTTACCAAACACCCAATAACTGGACCTACTATTTATTACAGGGCATTATGCTACATGAAATCAATCAAACAAAGACAAATTCTGTATGATCTCACTTGTATGTGGAATATAAACAAACAAACAAACAAAACGTATAGACACTGAACAGACCGGTGGCAGCCAGAGGCGGGGGTAGGGGGGTGGGGGAAATGGGTGAAGGTGGTCAAAAGGTACAAATTTCCAGTTATAAGTCCTGGGGATGTCATGGACAGTGTGGTGACTATAGTTAATAATACTGTACTGTATACTGAAAGCTGCTAAGATAGTAACTCCTAAAAGTTCTCATCATAAGAAAAAGATTGTAACTATATATAGTGATGGATGTTAACTAAACTGAGTGATTATCACTTCACACAACATACATACATCAAATCATTATGTATTAATAGCATACCTTAAACTAATACACTAAGTCAATTAAATCTCAATTTTTTAAAAAAAACCTGAAGTACTGAGCACTTAGATGTTTAACCAAGATAATAGCAGAATAGCAAGAAGCTTAGGCCAGCATAAGAACAGGAATTAAGAGACAGAAAAGAAAACACAAAAAGCCAAAAATAAACTTGCTGTCTCCTAATGCAACTCCCACGGAACATGCCCATATTCTAAGGACCTAAAACTTATACCAATACTGAAGGTAAGTTATGAGCAACCTAGTAACATATTAAAAAGCAGAGACATTACTCTGCCAACTAAGGTCTGTCTAGTCAAGGCTATGGTTTTTCCAGTAGTCATGTATGGATGTGAGAGTTGGACTATAAAGAAAGCTGAACACCGAAGAATTGATGCTTTTGAACTGTGGTGTTGGAGAAGACTTTGAGAGTCCCTTGGACTGCAAGGAGATCCAACCAGTCCATTCTGAAGGAGATCAGTCCTGGGTGTTCACTGGAAGAACTGATGTCGAAGCTTAAGCTCCAATACTTTGGCCACCTGATGCGAAGAGCTGACTCATTTGAAAAGACCCTGATGCTGGCAAAGATTGAAGGCAGAAGGAGAAGGGGACGACAGAGGATGAGATAGTTGGATGGCATCACCGACTCAATGGACATGGGTTTGGGTAGATTCCGGCAGTTGGTAACAGATAGGCAGGCCTGGCGTGCTGCAGTTCATGAGGTAGCAAAGAGTCGGACATGACTAAGCAACTGAACTGAACTGATACACGTGCTAAAACAGGATATATACTTTTTATGTACAATATTATATAGTTGATTCACAATATTATCTAAGTTATAGTAAGTCACAATTTTTAAAGGTTATACTCCATTTATAGTTATTATAAAACACTGACTATATTCCCTGTGTGGTATAATATAGCCTTGTAGCTTATTTTATACATAACAGTTTGTTCCTCTTAATCTCTTACCTCTATGTTGCTCCTCTTCCCTTTCCCGTCTCTACCTCTCCCAAGGTAACCATTAGCTTGCTTACTGTATTTGTGAGACTGTTTCTTTTTTCTTATATCCGCTAGTTTGTTGTATTTCTTTTTAGATTCCACATACAAATGATATCATAGAATTGCCTTTCTCTGACTTATTTCACTTAGCATAATACCCTCCAAGTCCATTCATGTTGTTGCAAAAAGCAAAACTTTGTTCCTTTTTATGCCTTAGTAGTATTCCATTGTGTGTGTGAGCACATCTGTGTATACACACATCTTTATCCACTCATCTGTCATGGACACTTAAGCTGCTTATCCTGGCAACTGTAAATAAAGCTGCTATGAACCCTGGAGTGCATGTATCTTTTCGAATTAGTTTCGTAAAATGATATGGTTTTAAATAACTTTCTATGGGCTAGCCTGGGAACTTAAAACAGTACAGTTAGACATGTTTCAAGTTTAAACAACTATTTTACACATGATCTGGAAGACAACCATTCATAAATCATAGACTGGTGATTTTTCCTTTTAGAAGCAAACAACTTGCCTTTATGAGCAAACATTAGGTATTCAAATTCATTAAATGTTAAGTGTAAATTCACCATAAAATAACACCATGCATAAGAACTGAGATGTTTTGTAAATCAAAGAGCATGATGAATAAGACCACCCCTAATCTTTCTCAGTTTAGTTTAAGGTCAAGTTCAGTTTACTCTAAGGTCAAGAAGCAATAGTTAGAACAGATATGGAACAGCAGACTGGCTCCAAACTGGGAAAGGAGTACATCAAGGTTGTATTCTGTCACCCTGCTTATTTAACTTCTATGCAGAGTGCATCACACGAAATGCCAGGCTGGATGAAGCACAAGCTGGAATCAACATTACTGGGAAAAATATCAATAACCTCAGATATGCAGATGACACCGCCCTTATGGCAGAAAGCAAAGAAGAACTAAAGAGACTCTTGATGAAAGTGAAAGAGGAGTGTGGAAAAAGCTGGCTTAAAACTCAATATTCAAAAAACTAAGATCATGGCATCTGGTCCCATCACTTCATGGCAAGTAGGTGGGGAAACAATGGAAACGGTGACAAATTTTATTTTCTTGGGCTCCAAAATCACTGAAGATGGTGACTGCAGCCATGAAATTAAAAGATGCTTCCTCCCTGGAAGAAAAGTTATGAAAAACCTAGACAGCATACTAAAAAGCAGAGACATTACTTTGCCAATAAAGGTCCATCTAGTCAAAGCTATGGTTTTTCCAGTAGTTATGTACAGATATGAGAGTTGGACCATAAAGAAAGCTGAGTGCTGAAGAATTGGTGCTTTCGAACTGTGGTGTTGGAGAAGACTGTTGAGAGTCCCTTGGACTGCACGGATATCCAACCAGTCCATTCTAAAGGAGATCAGTCTTGGGTGTTCACTGGAAGGACTGATGGTGAAGCTGAAACTCCAATACTTTGGCCATCTGATGTGAAGAACTGACTCATTGGAAAAGACTCTGATGGATTGAAGGCGGTAGGAGAAGGGACAACACAGGATGAGATGGCTGGATGGCATCACCGACTCAATGGACATGAGTTAGAGCAAGCTTCAGGAGTTGCTGATGGACAGGAAAGCCTGGCGTGCTGCAGTCCATGGGATCGCAAAGAGTTGGACACAACTGAATGACTGAACTGACTGACTGAAATCTTTCTCAAAGTACTAAAACCTATAAATTTTTTTACCACAGCAAAAGTTTTATTAGTTATTTCTATTTTCATTTTTCTCAATAGTAGCTGACTTTTTCCTTATCTCCCAAAACAGTCAGGTGCCAGAATCAAAATGTCATTTTTCCCTCCTACATGTCTAGTTTGAAGAGCTATACAAAGCAGCTTACAACAGGAAATGGTGAAAAGAATATAAAGAATATTCCCCATAAGAAATATAAGGAAGAATTTAGGGGATACCTCTTCCATTTTAGGTTAAACTAAAATGATCTGTATCTACACTTTAAAATAAGGATTAATTAAATCAAGTCACTGCAGTGAATCAAAAATGACTGAGCAGTGGAAGAACTGAATCTCATTCACCAACCTGCCTCAGGCAAGTGACTATGCTTTACAACAGTGCAATACAGTGAAAAGGACAAGGATTTTAGGGTCAGACTTGGTTTTAAATCCCTGCTGTCCTACCTGTTTGACCTTAGACTTTAAATTAACATCTTATACCTCATCGTACTTACAAAATGAGACAGCAAAAGCTACATCATGAAGTTATTATAAAGATTAAGTGAAAATATTATAGAGAACACAATGCAAGGCACACTGTAAGATTCAAAAATCAGCAGTTGTTAGATCTTATTAAACCAACAATATAACTCCATACCTCAGGGCGGTCTAGACCTGTGCTATTCTACAGAGTAGCCACTAGCCACCTGTGCCACTGACCACTTGAAATTTAGCTAGTCTGAACTGAGACAGTCTGTGAGTATAAAATCGGCTCTTGGTACCACACATTCTTATACAGAAAGAATGCAAAATATCTCAATAATTTTTAAACTGATTATATTGA
Organism: Capricornis sumatraensis; assembly: GCF_032405125.1. Classification (NCBI taxonomy): domain Eukaryota; kingdom Metazoa; phylum Chordata; class Mammalia; order Artiodactyla; family Bovidae; genus Capricornis; species Capricornis sumatraensis. The sequence goes on from NC_091072.1 coordinate 93,011,532, forward strand.
AATGATAATATTCTAGATTACCAGATTAAGTAAACCTGTCTTACATCTTAATGTTGCTACTAGAAAAACTAAAATTACATATGGCTTAAAATTACATAATGACTTATACTACGATTTTATGAGACAGTTCTGGTCTAAAACCATATCTCTGATACAATTTCAAATGCAAAATGGGATGAAAATTTCATTATGTTTTATATATGAACTAACTAGGAGACTAAAGATCCTAATGCACTTTAAATTCCTTTAATTCCTTATTAAATCAGCATGATAGTTTATCCCCCAATCTCTTGATTACTCCCTGTTCAATCTACTGCCTATTCATAGGGACACACCTCATCTTCCCACTTTAGCAGTAACAGTACTCATGGTATCCTATCTTACAAACTAGATGAAGAACAGCATGTGACAGGCCATTCTTCTCTACCAGCTGCAAGTACTGTCTGTTCTTCAGATAATGTTAACAGAAGCTTACTCTAAGACCCATCTATATTTCTAAGAGATGTTTTTCTGTTTCAAATTCACTACTATGTTTTGGATTAAAGCAATGTACCCCATCTTTGGTATCAGCAAATCTAACTTCTAACGGTCAAGGAGACTAAAATCTAGTTTCAAACCGTTTCATAACCTATTAAATTAATATAACTGTAAAGATAAGAAGGGGCTTCCCTGATGGTGGCAGAAAGCCAAGAGGAACTAAAGAGCCTCTTGATGAGGATGAAAAAGGAGAGTAAAAAGCTGGCTTAAAACTCAACATTCAAAAAGCAAGATCATGGCATCCAGTCCAATCACTTCATGGCAAATAGATGGGGAAAAAGTGGAAACAGTGAAAGATTTAATTTTCTTGGGCTCCAAAATCACTGCAGACACTTGACTGAGGCCACAAAAGATGCTTGTTCCTTGGAAGAAAATCTATGACCAACCTAGATGGCATATTAAAAAGCAGAGAAGTCACTTTGCCAAAAAAGGTACAAATATTCAAAGCTATGGTTTTTCCAGTAGTCATTTATGGATTGGAGAGTTGATGCTTTCAAACTGTGGTGTTTGAGAAGGCTCATGAAAGTCCCTTGTACAGCAAGGAGATCAAATGGAAAAGACCCTGATGTTTGGAAAGACTGAAGGCAAAAGGAGAAGAGGGCGACAGAATGAGATGGTTGGATGGCATCAATGACTCAATGGACATAAGTGTGAGCAAACTTTGGGAGACAGTGAAGGACAGGGAATCCTGGCGTGCTGCAGTTCATGGAGTTGAAAAGAGTCGGACATGACTGGAGACCGAACAATAACAAATATAAGAAAATTCTTTGTCAGCACCTAGAAACAAGGCACTAATTAGGTAATATAAAAAGATGACTCCTTTTATCTACTCGGACAGTTTGAGAGACAGCTTTAAAAAATTCTGATAGGAGCTATAAATTTAACCAACTCTTTTACTTATTAACATCATAATGGGAGAAGGCAATGGCACCCCACTCCAGTACTCTTGCCTGGAAAATCCCATGGATGGAGGAGCCTGGTGGGTTGCAGTCCATGGGGTCGTTAAGAGTTGGACACAACTGAGCGACTTCACTTTCACTTTTCACTTTCATGCGTTGCAGAAGGAAATGGCAACCCCCTCCAGCGTTCTTGCCTGGAGAATCCCAGGGATGGCGGAGCCTGGTGGGCTGCTGTCTATGGGGTCACAGAGTCAGACACACTGAAGCAACTTAGCAGTAGCAGGACATGTCATAGTGCTGAACACATGCTGCTTAAAATACTATTGTTGGGAAATTCTAACTTATGACATTAAAAATAACAGGAGAGGGTGGGGCAGATTAAGAAAGTAGGGTTGACATATATAGACTGCCAGGTGTAAAATCGATGGCTAGCAGGATGCTGCTATATAACACAGGAAGCCCAGCCTGGCACTCTGTGACAATCTCGAGGGGTGGGATGAGGGCTCAAAATCTCTCTTGAGATACACACGTACACACACAGTTATGACTGATTTGTGTTGTTATATGGAGGAAACCAATACAACACTATAAAGCAATTATCCTCCAATTAAAAAAATAAAAGATAACATAGCTATACATCACTTCTAATTTCTAGAAAGCATTTCCACAAACATCACGTAGGTGCCCTACAGAAGTCATGGCTGCAAGTAAAGTTCATTTTACTATCCCCTCATTTGACAGATGCAAAAATCAAGGCCCAGAGGTTACGAGTGACCTACCTGCCCCAATAAAGTTATTAGGTGAGAAAAGATACATTAAGAAAATCTACTGCTTCCCAGTGGCTAAGATTGTGGACTCTTAAGTCAGATCATGGGTTCAAATACTGGTCTGAAAACTTAATTAGTGGTGGTGGGATCTTAACACAAGGTAAACCTAGCCATTTTCCCTTTGTTTTTCAGTTTCCTCATGGAGATAAATATTAACAGCTCCCTTCATGTAAATTAAGATAAACTGCTCGAATACAGAAAGTTCTTAGTAAACGCTTTTATCATTTAAGGCTTTACAATCCAAAAGAAGGGAGATTTAAAGATGACATTTAAAAAAAAACAAAACAAGACTTTTGTTTTAAGAATACTTCTAGAACATCTTGAACCACAATCATAAACGTTTCAAGTTGATAACATTTTCATTTTGGATAAATTCATTCTTATCTCTTTTTTACTTTTAACATTTTTTAATTTTTAATTGGAAGATAATCACTTTACGACATTGTTTCCACTGCACAAAAAAACGTGAACCAGCCCTAACTATACACATATCCCCTCCTTCTTGATCCTCCCTCCCACTCCCCCATCCCACCCCTCCAGGTCATCACAGAGCACCAGGCCTAGCTCCCTGTGCTATTCAGCAACTTCTTACCAGCTATACACTTTATTACTTCTAAAGTCCTGTAAGAAATGAAACTATTTCTTTTGTGGTAAACTTTATCACAGAGAGTATTCATATTTGCAGAAACTAACTTTTAGAGTCACCTTTCCCAAGTTACAATATACAAATCTGAAACAATGATGCAAAGTAATGAAATTTTAATTCTGAAGGCTAGCTAGTACATAAATTTAGGAGAAGGAAGAGAAAGCAAGGGGAGAGGAGGAAGGTGGTGTGTTGGGACAATGTATCACTCCTACAGTTCTAGAAAGTGTATATTCATCTTCTAGAATCACATCTGTTCAGTTCAGTTGCTCAGTTGTGTCTGACTCTTTGCGACTCCATGAATCGCAGCACGCCTGGCCTCCCTGTCCATCAACAACTCCCGGAGTTCACTCAGACTCACGTCCATCAAGTCAGTGATGCCATCTCATCCTCTGTCGTCCCCTTCTCCTCCTGCCCCCAATCCCTCCCAGCATCAGAGTCTTTTCCAATGAGTCAACTCTTCGCATGAGGTGGCCAAAGTACTGGAGTTTCAGCTTCAGCATCATTCCTTCCAAAGAAATCCCAGGGCTGATCTCCTTCAGAATGGACTGGTTGGAGGTGCCCAATAAATAATTTATGAGTGAGTAAATGGATGAATGACTAGGAGAAACAATGTTTCTTCAAGTGAAGTAATTCAAGACAGCAAGCATTTGTGATACCTTAATAGGTATGGCTCAGACGGTAAAGCGTCTGTCTACCATGCGGGAGACCCAGGCTCGATCCCTGGGTTGGGAAGATCCCCTGGAGAAGGAAATGGCAGCCCACTCCAGTACTATTGCCTGGAAAACCCCATGGACAGAGGAGCTTGGTAGGCTACAGTCCACGGGGTCACAAAGGGTCAGACACGACTGAGCGACTCCACTTCCACTTTAATAGGTATCCTTAATCTAGGAAGTCATTAGTAAGGCTGAACAAGGTTCTAGGCCAGACCCCAGGGACTAGAAGAAACACACAGTCTATAGATTTCCCTCTGCCAGTTAATTTCAATTACTCTCTTTTTATGTAAATTTAAAAAATTATACGTAGGTGAATTCCTACAGAGCAAAAGTTTCCTTTATAAGTACAAAGTGCTTTTGGGAATTAGCCACAATTAGCAAATTCCTTTTGTACATATATACATGTAAAAGAGGTCTCAAACTGCAAAATAAAATTGATGTTCCATGTGTTAAAATGCCCATTGCCCCTAAAGGATTTTTTCCCCATTCATGTATATTCAAGACAGGGGAGCAATTTTGTTGGTACATTCTTCATCACTTATCACTAACTTGCAGAGTTTTGCACCCAAGCCTTATTTCTAAATATTAGCTTGCCATTTGATATCAATACAGCCATAAAAATGAATGCATAAGCCATTGTGCAAAAACATTTTAAGCAAAAAACTATGGACACAGAGCAGTAACTCTGCTACCAAGACAAAACAAATGGTATAACTTTAAACTCTATGTGTGTGCTCAGTTACTCAGTCATGTCCAACTCCTTGAGACCCCATGGACTGTGGCCCACCAGGCTCCTCTGTCGATGGGATCTTCTAGGCAAGAATACTGGAGTGGGTTGCCATTTCCTCTATCTGAAACCAGAGATGGAACTTGCCTTCCTGCATCTCCTGTATTGGCATGGTGATTCTTTACCACTGAACCACCTGGGAAGCCTCCTTAAAATCTATACCTCTAGAATAAAGAAAAACAATCAAGACCTTGTAAAAGTAATAATGATGGTTTCTATATGATAGACTTGTTACTTTATTTTCAGATATTATTACCTGTTAGTACAAATTTTTATAATCCTTTTAAAAAGGTAATTCCTTAGAAATGTATTTTCAAAAGAATAAGACAAAACATGTAAAACCTAACCATAAAAATGTTCGATAAAAACTAAAACCTAAACACTTCCCTCTTAAAAATTATTTTTCAGAGTGATGTTAATGAAGACTATTAATTAGATCAAGTTTTGTTTTGTTTTTTAAACTACCACTTGTGAGATTCAGGTTAAAACATACATTATTAAAACAGCAAAATCCAAATACACTGCTACTGGTTCACTTTAACATCTGTTAAAAATAAATTATGAGTATGAAAGTCAAAATCTAAAGCTATGAGACAGTAACTGTTATAATAATTTATACAATTAGTATTTAATTTGGTTCCCAAATTAAATAGTAGTAATTTTGCATGTATACTAAATTAATATAGGATAAGAATAAAGATATACCATTAGTAATATACTTTTCATAAAGAAGCTACTATTGCTTGCTTACCATATATTTTAAAGATTACTTCAGTTTTAAACTCTTATGAACTAGATAAATATCTCTTTGCACTGATGTTATAACCTCTGGTCAGAGGTTCCTTTCACTTAAATAAAATACTTCTCAGTAAGGAGAAGTTATTTTAAGACTTCATAACTCTACTGAGAAATAATGAAAATATCTAATTTTTTTAAAATCCTGGAAATTTTAGAATGCTTCATTCCCACTGAAATAAATTATAACCATAGGAAAATACATACAAAGCTCTTTTAAAAGGTGCAAAAATGAGAGAACAAATGTATTATACTTAAAAGACTTTTACATCTTGAAAATGAACAATGGAAAGCGTAAGTTTTAAAGTGGTAATATAAATCAGAGGACCACTTTCCCCACCCCTTTTGAGACTAGGCCAATCTTTCAAGAATTAGAAATAGTGTCATATTCCTTATGGTTTTACATATTATGTAACTTGTATTATATTGCAGCAGACTGCCTTCCTCATAAATCAGTGAATTGATTAACCTAAAATCTAAATAAGGATAAATGGTTCCACACCATTCCTAAATGTCAAGTGAGTAAAAATTTGTAATTTGTTGTCCTAAGGAAGTTGTTTCACAGATTATCCTTGGCACTCTAGGATTTCATGTATTAAGCTGCTTCACCTATCCACATTTTGATAATTGTCTGCTGCTAAGTCACTTATGTCCGACTCTGTGTAACCCCACAGATGGCAGCCCTTCAGGCTCCCCCCGTCCCTGGGATTCTCCAGGCAAGAACACTGGAGTGGGTTGCCATTTCCTTCTTCAATGCATGAAAGTGAAAAGTGAAAGTGAAGTCGCTCAGTCGTGTGCGACCCTCAGCGACCCTATGGACTGCAGCCTTTCAGGCTCCTCCTTCCATGGGATTTTCCAGGCAAGAGTACTGGAGTGGGGTGCCACTGCCTTCTCCAGATAATTGTCTAGATAATAATAATAGTAGAGGACATATACAGAGGCTTTATGTACTTACACACATTAAAGGGCAATCTAGCAGAGCGGTTAAGGGCCACTATCTGGGTCTAAACATTGCCTCTGCACTCATGACCCCAGGCAAATTACATAACTTCTGTGTCTCAGTTTCCCTATCTACAAAATCTGATAAATACCTGCCTCATAAAGATTACATAACAATTATAACTGTCTGGCACAAAGTGCTACATAAGGATTGAAGTGAAGTGAGGTGAAGTCACTCAGTCATGTCCAACTCTTTGAGACCCCATGGACTGTAGCCCACCAGGCTCCTCCATCCATGAGATTCTCCAGGCAAGAATACTGGAGTGGGTTGCCATTTCCTTCTCCAGGGGATCTTCCCGACCCAGGGATCAAACCTGGGTCTCCTGCATTGTAGGCAGATGCTTTACCATCTGAGCTACCAGGGAAGCCCATACATAAGGATTAGCTGCTATTATTATTAGTAGTAGTATTACTATGTGTCATGTACTGAGGCAAGTACTTTACAGGCATTATTTCATTTAATTCTCACAACTCTATTTTACAGGTGAGAAAACTGAGGTTTAAAGTGGTTCAGCAACTTGCCTTCAATAAAAAAGCTAACAAGAGGAAAGGCCCAAATTCAAACCCAGGTTTCTTTTTTAATGACCCAAGCCCTGATATTTATGCCAGTGTTTCAAACTAGACTCCATGAATATATTCATAGGGAATTTACAAGTTTTCTGATGATTTTTATTTTAAATTATGCTAGAGATAATTTTCAGATAAAAGATATTTTATATAGTAGATTTTAATTTCTCAAATCATCAAACTGAGGAATACAAACCCCTGGTTTTCCCATGAATGTTCTTGGAAGTTTAAGAATTTTTTTCTTACAAAGTGGTCAACTTTTAAAAACTTTAAGCTCACTCAGCTTTCATTCTTTAAGAATGAGAGCAACAAATAATTTTCAAAATTCTTTATACCTATTTTATTACAGATACAAAGTTTTAGATATTCCAGCTAGTCAAACTGCTTGAAAAAGTAAAAATATAATTTAAAAAAACTACGGTACGCTTTGTAGCACTTGATTTTGTCTTGAAAAAGAAAAACCCACATTAAAAAAAAAAGAAACAAATATTAAAAAGCTATCTATTCCTTTAATAAACAGCACTTTACTTTCACATTATGTACCACTCTCTCACTTTTATTCCAATTGTGTAACTACAATAGCATACAGGTTATTTCCACTTGAATAACTCAAAAAATAAGCTTCAAATAAACTAATTTTCTCTATGCCACCTTCCCCCCACCAAGTCCCTCAGCATCTCTAATCCCCATCAAGACTGTATATTGTCACCCTGCTTATTTAACTTATATACAGACTACATCATGAGAAACGCTGGGCTGGAAGAAGCACAAGCTGGAATCAAGACTGGCGGGAGAAATATCAATAACCTCAGATATGCAGATGACACGACCCTTATGGCAGAAAGTGAAGAGGAACTAAAAAGCCTCTTGATGAAAGTGAAAGTGGAGAGTGAAAAAGTTGGCTTAAAGCTCAATTCAGAAAACGAAGATCATGCCATCTGGTCCCATCACTTCATGGGAAATAGATGGGGAAACAGTGGAAACAGTGGCTGACTTTATTTTTGGGGGCTCCAAAATCACTGCCGATAGTAAGTGCAGCCATGAAATTAAAAGACGCTTACTTCTTGGAAGGAAAGTTATGACCAACCTAGATAGCATATTCAAAAGCAGAGACATTACTTTGCCAACAAAGGTCCGTCTAGTCAAGGCTATGGTTTTTCCAGTGGTCACGTACGGAAGTGAGAGTTGGACTGTGAAGAAAGCTGAGCGCCGAAGAATTGATGCTTTTGAACTGTGGTGTTGGAGAAGACTCTTGAGAGTCCCTTGGACTGCAAGGAGATCCAACCAGTCCACTCTAAAGGAGATCAGCCCTGGGTGTTCTGATGCTAAAGCTGAAACTCCAATGCTTGGCCACTTCATGCGAAGAGTTGACTCACTGGAAAAGACTCTGATGCTGGGAGGGATTGGGGGCAGGAGGAAAAGGGGACGACAGAGGATGAGATGGCTGGATGGCATCACCGACTCGATGGACGTTGAGTTTGAGTGAACTCCGGGAGTTGGTGATGGACAGGGAGGCCTGGCGTGCTGCAATTCATGGGGTCACAAAGAGTCGGACACGAATGAGCGACTGAACTGAACTGAATCCCCGTCAATGGTATTACTGTTCTCTCAGTCATCCAGGCTCATGATCTTGTGGTCAAGCAAGAGAGCAGGGATTCAAACAGAATGAGTGAAAAGCCTGTGGTCTTTACCAGTGTACTCAATTCCTCCTGTAGGAACATTACCTCAAGGAGCTGTAATCTCTGTGGCACAGTGGGCATACACAATTATAATCGCTGAAATAAATGATATGAAGAATGCGAAAGATGTTATTTGAGCAGCAAATGATGAGCCAAATTTCAGGGTGAAGAGGATAGGGAGTCAAGAGTAGACAGAGGTGAGACTTTTAAGAATGAAGAGCAGTTACTAAGACGAAACAATCTTCTCAAAGAAGTGAATAACATGCACAAAGGCACAAAAACCTCAGGACAGTCAGTGAACACCAAGTAGTGTTCCAGAAAGTTCCAGTTTTCCAGAAAGTAAAGTGTGATAAGAGGGACTATTAGGAAATGAAGTAAGAAAAAGCAGGAATACTTAGATCATGAACAGTTTAGCCAAGGAGTTTAGATTTGATCTAATGAGTAAGGGAAAGCCATTGAGTAATTATAAGCATGAATGAAATATTGTATTTTTTTTTTTAGAAATAATCCTCTGGCACTGAAAAATTGACTGGAAAAGCTACACTCCAGAAGCACAGACAACTATTAGGAAATTGCTAAAACAGTTAGGCAAGACAGTGGGGAATGAGGAGAAAGAGACTGATTCAAAAGATATGTAGGAGGTAGAACTTCAGGATTTGGTAACAAGTTAGACTGTGCTCTGAGTTTGGAAGCAAGATGGAGGAAAGGAAGGAATCGAGGCAAATTTAAGATTTTTAGCTTAAGTTCTGGGTGGATGGAAATGAACCATGTTATTAAATACAAATGTTAACTAAAACAGGGAACAAAGCAGGAGAAACAAAGTAAAAGAATGAAAGCTGACAAGGACAGACGGTGTTGTTACTTCTGGTACATCCAGAAGAAACTGTCTAATAAATGATTACATCAAGAACTCAGGAGAGAGAAATCTAAGGCAAAAAATATAAAATTGGGAGGTATTAGCCAGGAGAAGGGAGAAGGCAATGGCCTCCCACTCCAGTACTCTTGCCTGGAAAATCTCGTAGGCGGAGGAGCCTGGTAGGCTGCAGTCCACGGGGTCGCTAAGACAGTGACTGCACTTTCACTTTTCACTTTCATGCATTGGAGAAGGCAATGGCAACCCACTCCAGTGTTCTTGCCTGGAGAATCCCAGGGACGGGGGACCCTGGTGGGCTGCCGTCTATGGGGTCACACAGAGTCGGACACAACTGAAGCGACTTAGCAGCAGCAGCAGCAGCAGCAGCAGCAGCCAGGAGAAACTAGTTAGACAAACTGCAAAAGAATAAAACCACCAATATTTAAAATACAGGCAGACAAATAAATGAAAAGTAGGAAAGAGTGGTGATTCAGAAGTTTGGAAAGGAGAGAGTTTCATGAAAAGTGAATTGTCGATGTATTGAATGTATCAAAGAGGTGAACTTTAAACCTCTTGGATTTGACAACTGAGTAACTGAGGACAGTGAGGTTACAGAGGTAATGGATGGTACAGAAAGCTGAACTAGGACTTCTTTGTGGCACAGAGAATGAGAATCAGTCTGCGGTCGCAGGGGACACAGGTTCGATCTTTGGCCTGGGAGGATTCCACAAACAGAGCAATTAAGCCCATGAGATGCAATTACTGAGCCTGTGTGCTGCAACCACTGAGGCCCATACGCCCTAGAAACAGTGCCCCAAAGAGAAGCCACTGCAATGAGTAACCCCTGATCGCTGCAACTAGAAGAAGATGCCATAACAACAAAGACCTAGCACAGTCAAAAATACATATTTTTTTTTAAGTTTACAAATAATAAATGCTGAAAAGGGTGTGAAGCAAAAAAAAAAAGCTAAACTAAATGGGGGCTGAGTGAATGTGAAAGAGGAAAGGGCAGGAAAGAGACATTAATCTTGCCTGAGAAGGAGTAAGAGCTAGAGAACAAGGTTAAAGAGCATTTTCAGGATGGCAGAGATTTTAGCATTTTTATATGATTAGATGGAAAAGGAAATGGCAACCCACTCAGTCTTCTTGCCTGAGAAATCCCAAGGACAGAAAAGCCTAGCGGGCTACAGTTCATGGGGTGACAAGAGATGGACACAATTTGGTGACCAAGCAGCAGCAAAGGAAGGGACCAGTGAAGTGTGAGATTTTTAAATTATGGCTATGTACTTAAGCTTAATATAAGGAAAGTTAACCATGATACAATATTAAGTGAAAAAATAAGCTGAAGAATATGTATAGTCTGATGTCACTTCTATGGCCTTCAAGTTACTATCATTACTCTCATGTTAGCAACCATCACTAACTGAAACTATCATTTGTTTATGTGTCCATCTCCACAGCTCCCCTAGAATGTAAACTCTATGAGAGAAAAGATTTCATCTGCCTTGTTCTCCACATATCCTTGCAGCTTAAAATATTGCTTGGCACATAATAGGCACTCTACTGTTCAATGAAAATGTCTGTGTGCACACACTCATGTACATATGTATGCATACATTGATATTTACATGCAAAGCATTAAGAAAGTTCTAATATATTATTTGAACTTATGCCAGGGTTGAGTGTGAGACTAGGGGGTGAGGCATACAATACTGATTCATTTTTTGCTTCATAGATCTCAGTTCAAATTTTCTAAGAAAATCATCTCTTGTAACTGAAAAACAACTTTTAAATAATGATCATATGAGCCTAAGAAAGTAAATCTATTCTGCCTTTCTATTTTCTTTTGGTGGGTTGTCATGATCTAATGTGACTTTAAGCTGGTCCTTGAGTTGTTTTGGTAAGGCAGTTCAAAATAAGAATCTTAAAACTTGGAGCTGGAAAGAACATAGACATTATCTAAGGCAACCCCTGAATTTTACAGATGAGAAAGCAGAGACTCATAGTACCTTAATTACTAAAACTAGGGTACTGATAAGAAGTTTTTAAAGATCAAATGATTAGAAACTATTTAAAGGGCTAATCTACAATGTGTTACACATATAAAAGATAACTAATAAAAGCTCGCTAAAGCTTACTCTCACATTTAACTTACAATCTTCTGGTGAAATTATTACTCAAAGTAAACTATTTTCATAAGCACACTGGTTGACTAATGAAACCTACAGTTAAGCACTGACTAATCATTATACTGTGACAAAGGATTCAGAATTCATAAATATAGGGAGTGAAGTTATTCACCGTTAAGTGTGCACACTAACTAAACTAACAGGCACTTTCTTTCTACCAGGATATACAGTAGGTCAAGTAATGGCACCCCACTCCAGTACTCTTGCCTGGAAAATCCCATGGATGGAGGAGCCTGGTAGGCTGCGGTCCATGGGGTCGCTAAGAGAGTGACTTCACTTTCACTTTTCACTTTGTTGCATTGGAGAAGGAAATGGCAACCCACTCCAGAGTTCTTGCCTGGAGAATCTCAGAGGCGGGGGAGTCTGGTGGGCTGATGCCTATGGGGTCACACAGAGTCGGACACGACTGAAGTGACTTAGCAGCAGCAGGTATATAATACATTTAAGGATTCATCACATTTTGACTCAAATTTCTATATCAATATCTACAATATGTACTTAACAGAATTCAATAAAAATTAAATGTTGAATAGGCAAGAAATATTCTAGTAAATATAAAAAAATGACAACCATTTCTCTTCACATATATACTGTAGTTTACCAGGAATACAACTGCTGTCCAAACTTTTGAATATCACTTTACATTTGTTTACAAACTATGTCATTTGATCCTCACAACTGTGACAGACAGCAGAAACCGTTTCTCCCATTTAATATATAAGAAAACGAGGCTCAGAAGTTAATTTGACTAAGGTCATTTTGACAAGTCCTAAGACCTGGATTCTCTGTCTCTTAGCCACTGTTCTTTCCATCCCCCAGGCTACCTTACATTTACCATTTATTAAAGTGCAAACTACTTTATAATTTCCTTCCTTCCACACTGGTGAAAGTGATTGGCGGTTACCTAAGCTCTAGCAATCCTATCCCTTTCGAGTCCATTTAAAATTTTCGTGCCTAAGAAAATATTAGTCATTCATCTTAACAGTGACAAGAAAGATGTGTAAGTCACCTTAGTTGAGCACTGTGCACCTTTCATATAGTAATTCTGTATGAAATCCTACCAAGTATTCAATTATTTTAATTCTAATAAAAGTATCCTCTAATTTGGAAAGCTCTCTACAAATAATACCCAAAGTAGGATGGGCATAATAGTTGAAAAAAAATCTGAAACCAAATCTTAGTCCTGTCACTCACTAGCTGTTTAACTGCGGGTACATTTCTTAGCTTCTATGAGTCTCACTGTCCTCACCTATAAAGTGAGGATGACACCATCTGCCTCTGTGAGTTTGCTGGGCAGATTCAGCAATAATACTTGCAAACCCCGTATTTCTTAAAAAAGGGCCAGTTCACAGAACAGAGCAGTTCCATTGGAGAAACAAGCACGCAGATAGGTATTGATCATAGGTAATGTCACTTATGTGAATTTTACTAGTGTAACTTCTAGATAATAGACTTTATTTCTTGTCTCTGTAATATGTGGGGTAGGACACTATATACATATAGTGTCCCTCTTGCTCCCAGGGCACCATAACATGAGTGCTGGATTTCAGTCCTCTTCTAATCCCGCTATAGTTAAGGACTATCATAATCTATTATTTGACTATCTTAGAATTGGCTATATCCAAACAGAGGCTTACACTATTTTCAGTACACTCTTTAAGTCTACTAACTGCATCTTTTGACTATTTCTAAGTCAATTTTATAAATACAAACCATGACAGTGAATTCATGTTGGGTGAAAAGGGTAGAAAGTTTCAGGGGTACAAGGGAGAAGGACCTAACACTGAGAACTTACCTATTCAGCAGTACATCTTTCTAAATATTATAAATGTTACATTTTGTAGTATTAAGTATATGTGTAGATATCTCTAATTTCTTTAAATTACATCTAAAATACATCTTACTAAATTTACTTTCTTTTAATCTTCCCAGGCATCATTCTAATCAAGATTAGCATCATTTTACAGATTATGTCAGGGAAGCTCACGCTCTAGCTCACTCCCCCTTGCTCAACTCAAGGCCTTTCCTCCTCCTCTTGTAACCTCTGCCCAGAATGCTCTCCTGTCTAATACAAGGCTGTCATCTTGTCCTGCTTCAGGTCTCATTTCACAAAGTTCCCACCATCACCATGTCTACAGTGGTGGTGGTGGTGTAGTCGCTAAGTCGTGTCCGACCCTTGCGATCCCATAGACTGTAGCCTGTCAGGCTCCTCTGTCCATGGGATTCTCCAGGCAAGAATACTGGAGTGGCTTGCCATTTCTTTCTCCAGGGGATCTTTCCGACCCAGGAATCAAACCCGGGTCTCCTGCATTGCAGGCAGATGATTTACCAACTGAGCCATGAGGGAAGCCCTCTATACTAGAGCCCTGTCTATAGTAGAGTACACCAATTACACCATCCTTACATCCTTCATAGAACATAAAGTGATCAGTATTCATTTTCTTCCTGTGTTGAAGGGCAGGGACACCTTGACTTACCACTGCTCTATCCTGAGTGCTCAATACAGATGATGCTGGCTTAATGAATGAGTGAAGAGACTGCCCACAGCCATTCAGCAAAGCAAAAGGCAGGGCCGGGAGACCAATCCAAATTAAGGTGACTGCAAAACCCTGCACTGCCATTCCACTACTTTTTTCCACTGGTGGAAGTGGAGCTGCTCTGGGCTGGGAAATCAATCAGTTTAGAAGCATGACTTCTGACTTTCTGCATTCATTCACTTTAAAGAAATTAGAGATATCTACACATATACTTAATACTACAAAATATAACACTGCAATATTACAAAATATTTAACTACAGTTTCAAGAGATCTTACACTGTCTTTTACAACAACAACTCAATTTTTAAAAAACCCACTGCCTTTATGATGCCTGAACCATCAACATAACTTCAAATTTTGAGTAACTGGACTGGCATCTCCACATATGGTTACTACTTAGGGCCCAAAGAAAATTGAAGTCACACATTTTAAATGCTCTCTAGTAACAGGCTTGCTTATCATATTTTGTTCTTTTAGAAGATGTTTTGAATTCCCCAATACATCATACAGAAAAATCTTAAAACCAGCCACGGGGTTATCATTCTTATCACGATAACCATATTCTTTCTTAAAGAAAGATGACACGAATGCCCTCAATGTGTTGTGTTGCACTATTAAACCATGTGCTTGCAGGCTGAAGTCACCTCGGGTAAAACGCCCAGTGCGGCTAGAGCCGACCACTAACAGCATTCCCTTTGTTGCCTTCACCACGGGGTTGAATACTTACTGCCGAGTCCTCCATCCTCGGATACTCCTGTCCCTCTCATGCCTAGGTAAGTCAGTCCCAAAATGAGGAAAAATAGGCAGGCAGCAGTTAAGAGAAACATGGACAAATAGTGGGCACTGAAACCCCCCGTTGGGGACACCTCCTCCCGTTTAAATTGTTGGAGAAGTTCCTCCTCGGGTTCGGAAAGCTTCGGTTTGTTGTATGTGTTCTTCAGGTAGGTATGATTGGAGCCTGTATGATTGGAGTGATTGATCCTGAGTGAACTCGAGGCGGCCACCGCCGCGCTGGGAGGGAGGCTGTTGGGAAAAATCCTGGGGGAGTCCACGCCGAAGGCCCCGCCGCCGATATGATTATTGGTTTTAAGAAGGGAGCCTGTGGACGAATCCAGGGTTGAGTCCATGTCCGCGAGTGGCGGCGGCAGGAGAGGGGTTAGTTTCTTAGCGTTAACGCGGTATCTAGGAATGGGGCTGGAGTCCAGCGGATCACACCCTCCTCCCTGCTCCGCCGCCGCCGCCGACTCCTCGAGGTTTCGGCTCCTGTCTAGACTCCCGGCGGCCGCCGCCCTGTCATTCATCGCGATTCCTCCCCCTCCCTGAACTGAGGTCTCCAGCCGGCCGACGGCCGATTTCGCAGGCAGCGGCGGGAGAGGCTTACTGTGGCCCCGCCTGGGCCGATGCCGAGAAAGGGTGTCGTCCTTCAATACCTGTCTGCTGGAGGCCACGTCGTCCTCCTCCTCTTCCTCCGAGTCCGAATAGTTTTCCCGGCAGCTGTAGGGCAGAAGCCGGCTGCCATTCACTGTCCGGCCGGACCACAGCGGCTCCTCGGCCTCCGGGTCCCTGTCCTCGCCGTCTTCCCCCTCCTGCTCCTCGTCGTCCGCCGCCCCATCTCTCCCCGACGGGCTCTGCAGCTCGGGGGCCGCCGGCCTTCTGGCCCCCCACCACGAGTGGGGCTTCCTCCGCTCGGCCGAGTTGCTGTTAGTCACCTCGCTGGCGGCCAGGGGCGCCGCCGGCGGTTTGAGCCCGCGATACTGGAGCGGAGCCCGGTCTTTCCTCCCGCCGCCGCCGCCGGCCTGGTCCCGGGGACTGGCCTCCACGTCCGACTCGTCCGAGCTGAAGCCCAGCAGTACTTTGCTGCCAGCCGTGAGGGTGGCCGAGGCGCCCCCAGGCCCTCCCAAGGGGGTCTCCGGGCCCGAAGCCGAAACCCGGCCCAGGCTCCCAGGAGTCCGTAAGTAGGAGAGGTCGCCGGAGACCGGCCGGACCCCCATCCCCACGGCCGCCGCCGCTGGTCCGGCGGCGGCGACCGTGGCGGCTGCCGTGTTATTGTTATTAGTGTTCCGCGTCTTGGTGCCGCGGCCCCCGGACCGGTGCTGCTGCTGCTCTTCCTCTCGAAGCTTCTTCAGCTTCTTGAGGTAGACCGGGCGGGTGCTCTCCGTCACCGGGCCAGGAGATAGGCCGTAACGGCGGAGCTGAGAGAAAAGCTCCTCATCCGAGAGCTGCTGAGGCGCCGAAGCCGCTGCCGCCGCCATTTTCTCTCCAGGGTGTTTTACAAGCTCCGCGCTACCGGAAGTGACGCTCCGCCCTAGACCCTGAACTAGACCGGGCTGCGTCGCCCTACCAGCGCCACGGGCGCCTTGGCCAATGGGAGGCACGGGAGGAGCTCACCTGAGCGGGAAAGGGCCACCTGAGCCGCGCGCGGCTTCAGCGGCCGAAAGTTTTTCTGCGCTTTCATCTCGGGGTGTCTCCTTCTGCGTCTGTTCTCCGCCCTGCCCGTCTCAGCGCCTTTCCCGGGAGTTGCCTCTTGCCAAGCCACACCTTGACCTCTTCTTTCCAGGTTCCTGCCACCGAGCAGTAATAATTGAAATCTGCCTTGAAGTTTTTGGCATTAATTTTCTTTTCATCCAGATTCCCGCTGCCAAGGGGAACCTAGAGACTTAAAGAAATCTTGATGGCCAGGTGATTGGCAAATTTTCCTGAGCCCTGGTTCTCTCTTTTCACTTTGTCTTTCCGCTTGACTCACGGAAGAAAAAAAAAAAAAAAGTTTGTCTCGAGGCTCATTTTGAGAAGCCGCTCCTCTAATGTTTCAAGGAAAAGATACAGAGTGAACCAGCCCCAATACAATTTTCTTCAAGAGTAATGCTTATTGATTCCTGAGTTAGTTGTAAGGTATCATCATTTTTTTCCTTTTAAAATCTGATAACCTTGATAGGTCATCATTTGGGGAATTGAAAGAGCCAATCATATGACTGAAGAAACAAAAACGTGCCATCTTGCTTATTTTCTTCCTGGAACCTTTCCAACCTATAGTTATTTGTTTATTATTAACGATTATTTTTATGCACTTGTCTTCCTATTTATTTATTGTCTTATGCTTTTGAACTGTAGGCTTTATGAGCGGAGGAACCTTGCTTCATTCACCCCGTTAGTGCCTGACAGTAGAAATTCAGTAGACGTTTGTTAAACTAATGCATTGCAAAGCTAAGACAGTGTGAGAAGAATATTTTCACATGAGAGTAGTGGCAGAAGAGAAGAAACCATACAGTCAAAAAACAGAATCAATTAAGACCTGGAGATCCAACCCCCTCATTTACAGAACAGGAAATGATTCTCAGAGAGATGAGATTTGCCCTGTTTGGTAAAGAACATTTCCCTTTTCCTCTAACCCTGGCAGATTGACACTTCTTGAATACTCAAACCCTAGCAGCTATGTGGCAGCATCTACCACAGTATCTGACATACCACGATGTCTTCATCAAATGAATTATTTTGCCCTCTTACATTATACACATCTGAACAGGAAAATATGTTAGTCAAAAGAATACATACTAGTTTTTTGACATCCTGAATCCAGCAGCAGAATAATACTCAGTAATCTGAATTTTTTACTTTTGCCATCTCTTCAAAAATACTCTCACATGGACAGGCACTTCCTAGTCATTCATCAGAGGACTTTAAAATCCATAAATGTTCCTGAATTCTATGACTGTTAAGTATTTTAAAGAGGATTTGACATAGAAAAATTTAGCCACTTATGATGATAATGACCCAAAATTTATTAACATAATTGTCTGGGTGGGGAATCAAATGATTACAAACATACTAGACCTGTGTCTCAGAATAGCAGAGTGGTTAAGCTGTGAGTCTGAAGTTAAGCAAAACTGGATATAGACCCAGTCCTGTCAGGAACTTTCAACATTTGTTTCACACCCTACTGGCTCTTCAGGTAGGAATCACAGAGGTTAGCCTCGGATTTTCAGGAATCTTTAATATTCTCCTACAATGATTGTCAGACTATTTATATATATCTCTGCCTGTGGCTTTGGTCAAATTATTTAATCTTTCTGAGTCATAATTTCTATATTATCAAAGGAGAGATGATAAACCT
Organism: Capricornis sumatraensis; assembly: GCF_032405125.1. Taxonomy (NCBI): domain Eukaryota; kingdom Metazoa; phylum Chordata; class Mammalia; order Artiodactyla; family Bovidae; genus Capricornis; species Capricornis sumatraensis. Next base: position 93,029,670 of record NC_091072.1, read on the forward strand.
TCCTCAGAAAGCTATTTTAAGGATTAAATGAAAGTATGTCTGTGTAATTCTTAGCACCACACCTAACACACAAGGTACACTCATATGTTAGCCAATAATGTACAGCCAAGCACTGTGTGTGTATTTGGTAAGCATGGATTCTGAGAGAGAACTCCGTGTAACAGCAACTAAAGAAAATACCATCACCAGATGGTCAATATCAAAATCAGTTTGATTATATTCTTTGCAGCTAAAGATGGAGAAGTTCTATACAGTCAGCCAAAATAAGACCAGGAACTGACTGTAGCACATATAATAAACTCCTTATTGCCAAATTCAGACTTAAACTGAAGAAAGTGGGGAAAACCACTAGACCACTCGGTATAACTTAAATCAAATCCCTTACGATTATACAGTGGAGGTGACACATAGTTTCAAGGGATTAGACCTGATAGACAGAGTGCCTAAAGAACTATGGATGGAGGTTCATGACATTGTACAGAAGGCAAGGATCAAGACCATCCTCAAGGAAAAGAAATGCCAAAAGGCAAAATGGTTGTCTGAGGAGGCTTTACAAATAGCTGTAAAATAAGAGAAGCAAAAGGCAAAGGAGAAAAGGAAAGATATACCCATCTGTATGCAGAGTTCCAAGGAATAGCAAGGAGAGATAAGAAAGCGTTCCTTAGCAATCAATGCAAAGAAATAGAGGAAAACAATAAAATGGGAAAGATTAGAGATCTCTTCAAGAAAATCAGAGACACCGAGGGAACATTTCAACCAAAGATAGGCACAATAAAGGACAGAAATGGCATGGACTTAACAGAAACAGAAGATATTAAGAAGAGGTGGCAAGCATACACAGAACTAATCAAAAAAGATCTTCATAACCCAGATAATCATGATGGTGTGATCACCAACCCAGAGCCAGGCATCCTGGAATGCAAAGTCAAGTGGGCCTTAGGAAGCATCTCTATGAACAAAGCTAGTGCAGGTGATGGAATTCTGGTTGAGCTATTTCAAATCCTAAAAGATGATGCTATGGAAGTGCTGCACTCAATTTGCCAGCAAATTTGGAAAACTCAGTGGCCACAGGACTGGAAAAGGTCAGTTTTCATTCCAATCCCAAAGAAAGGCAATGCCAAAGAATGCTCAAACTACTGCACAATTGCACTCATCTCACACGCTAGTAAAAGTAGTGCTCAAAATTCTCTAAGCCAGGTTCAACAGTACGTTAACCGTGAACTTCCAGGTGTTCAAGCTAGATTTAGAAAAGGCAGAGGAACCAGAGATCAAATTGCCAGCATCCACTGGATCATTGAAAAAGCAAGAGAGTTCCAGAAAAACATCTATTTCTGCTTTATTGACTATGCCAAAGCCTTTGACTGTGTGGATCACAATAAACTATGGAAAATTCCAAAAGAGATGGGAATACCAGACCACTTGACCTTCTTCTTGAGAAATCTGTATGCAGGTCAGGAAGCAACAGTTAGAACTGGACATGGAACAACAGACTGGTTCCAAATTGGGAAAGGAGTACGTCAAGGCTGTATATTGTCACCCTGCTTATTTAACTTACATGCAGAGTACATCATGAGAAAAGCTGGGGTGAATGAAGCACAAGCTGGAATCAGGATTGCTGGGAGAGATATCAATAACCTCAGATATGCACATGACACCACACTTATGACAGAAAGCAAAGAAGAACTAAAGAGCCTCGTGATGAAAGTGAAAGAGAAGAGCGAAAAAGCTGGCTTAAAATTCAACATTCTGAAAACTAAGATCATGGCATCTGGTCTCATCACTTCATGGAAAATAGATGGGGAAACAGTGGAAGCAGTGACAGACTTTATTTTGGGGGGCTCCAAAATCACTGCAGGTGGTGACTGCAGCCATGAAATTAAAAGACACATGCTCCTTGGAAGAAAAGTTATGACCAACCTAGACAGCATATTGAATAGCAGAGACATTACTTTGCCAACAAAGGTCTGTCTAGCCAAAGCTATGGTTTTTCCAGTAGTCGCGTATGGATGTGAGCGTTGGACCATTAAGAAAGCTGAGGGCCGAAGAACTGATGCTTTTCAACTGTTGTGTTGGAGAAGACTGTTGAAAGTCCCTTGGACTGCAAGGAGATCCGACCAGTCCATCCTAAAGGAAATTAGTCCTGAATATTCATTGGAAGGACTGCTGCTGAAGCTGAAACCCCAATACTTTGGCCACCTGATGCGAAGAACTGACTCATTTGAAAAGACCCTGATGCTGGGGAAGATTGAAGGCATAAGGAGAAGGGGACGACAGAGGATGAGATGGCTGGATGGCATCACCGACTCAATGGACATGAATTTGAGTGAACTCCGGGAGTTGGCGATGGACAGGTAGGCCTAGCATGCTGCAGTCCATGGGGTTGCAAAGAATCGGACAGCATTGAGCGACTGAACTGAACCGAACTGAACCACTGCACAGACAGAAATAGAAATGATGAATCTTTGCCCAGGGTGTTAAATAATCACATTTAGTGCTTAAGGAAGATGAAGGAATTTGGCAACCATAGCCCTTAGTCATTTCAGCCCTTGGGGCAGAAAGTTTGGAATGATCTAGGAACCAAAGGTCTGGAGTCTCCAAATTATGTGACTTAAGGAAATCTCAGATTCTCAGAACCTCAATTATTTTCTAAAATGTTGATAATATAGTCTATCCTTCTTGGGTACACAAATAATATTCGATAAGTATTTGTTAAGACTAATTAATGAATACTGTATATGAAAATGCTATTCAAATATGTTGTTTGTTTGTTAGGTATTATAGCCAGATATTCATAAAAATGAAAACTATGATTGGTATAAACTTTATACTTTACAAAGAGTTTTTATATACATAGTCCCATGGCTTCTATTAGAAACCTTTCTTCCTTCAAGATATTGAGGGCATGATTTATTACATGGAACTACTGTGGGGTTATAATTACCCTTTGTTTGAGCAGATCTAATATTTCTCAGGAGAACCTTCACTGGCTCAGCACTGTCGCTACTCACTTCCAACATTCTCCTCATTTACCAATGGTTCTTACTCTTGCTTCCAGATTGGCTAACTTAGCACAGGCTCTAAATTAGCAAATTGCACCCACATACTCTACAGGGAGTGCAGTCTCAAACTCACTCCTGCTAGAGCTTCCAAAATTTTGACTAAAGGAAAATTTATGAAGTATTACAGAAGAATAGATAATCTATCTCTTCCTCTAAGTATTTTTAGTATTTTAATATGTTTAATATGTTTTAATATGCCTTAAGCCTGCTTGTCAGAGACCAGTGTAGCTTGAGCCACATTACTAACACCATACTCCCCCTGGTTCCCAGGAATATACGTTTTGCTGTATTTCCATTAATAATCATGACATTAGCCTATATTGAAGGACCTTCCAAAGAATGATGACACATTATGTTCAGTGATATTGCAAAGGGTTTATTTCCTTAGAAATTGTCCTGTCTGACCTCAATATTATCAGTTGTTGCAATTTTCCAGACAACTCATTTGTTTCAGTTTTGGATTTTGCTTTATTTATTTATTATTGTTATTTTATTGAAGTGAAACTCTGGAACATAAAATTGACCATGTAAAAGTATACAGTTGGTGGCAATTCATACATTTACAAAGTTGTGCAGTCATCACCTCTATCTAGTTCCAAAAAATTTTCAACACTCCCAAAGGAGACCCCATACCCATTATGCAGGCATTCACTATTCTTCCCTTCTTCAGCTCCCTCATGACCTAATCTTCTTCCTGTCTCTATGGATTTAACTCCTCTGGATATTTCATATAAATGGACTCATACAATAATGTGACATTTTGCATCTGACTTTTCATTTAGCATTTTGAGATTCACCAAGATGTCACATGTATCCAACACTTCATTTCCTTTTATGGCTGAATAGTATTTCCTATTATGGATATACCACATTTTGTTTATCTGTCATCCATTGATAGAAATTTGGGTTGTTTCTGCTTGTTGGTTATTGTGACTACTACTGCCATCAACATTAACTATTTGCTTGAATACCTCTTTTCAGTTATTTTGGGTATGTACCTAAGAATTTCATTTCATATGGTAATTATGTGTTTCACTTTTTGAGGAATTGGAAAACTATGAATTTCTTTTTCACTTTCTGTGTGGACACTATTTGTCTGCTGTTGTTGCTGTTCTTTAGTCACTGAGTCATGTCTGACTCTTTTGCAACTCCGTGGACTGTTGCCTGCCAGGCTCCTCTGTCCCTTGGATTTTCCAGGCAAAAATACTGGATTAGATTGCCATTTCCTTCTCCAGGGAATCTTCCCGACCCAGAGATCAAAGCCACTTTCCTGAATTGTCAGGCAGATTATTTACCACTGACCCAGCAGGGAAGCTTATTGGTTTGCTGACTTGCCATTGTTTCCTTCTTTGAGATGACAGCTAGGAAGTTCAGACTCAAATTTATGTCCCAGCCATAGCAAGTGTTTGACACTGTTTCCACTGTTTCCCCATCTATTTCCCATGAAGTGATGGGACCAGATGCCATGATCTTCGTTTTCTGAATGTTGAGCTTTAAGCCAACTTTTTCATTCTCCTCTTTCAGTTTCATCAAGAGGCTTTTTAGCTCCTCTTCACTTTCTGCCATAAGGATGGTGTCATCTGCATATCTGAGGTTATTGATATTTCTCCCGGCAATCTTGATTCCAGCTTGTGCTTCTTCCAGCCCAGGGTTTCTCATGATGTACTCTGCATAGAAGTTAAATAAGCAGGGTGACAATATACAGCCTTGACATACTCCTTTTCCTATTTGGAACCAGTCTGTTGTTCCATGTCCAGTTCTAACTGTTGCTTCCTGACCTGCATACAGATTTCTCAAGAGGCAGGTCAGGTGGTCTGATATTCCCATCTCTTTCAGAATTTTCCACAGTTTATTGTGATCCACACAGTCAAAGGCTTTGGCATAGTCAATAAAGCGGAAATAGATGTTTTTCTGGAACTCTCTTGCTTTTTCCATGGTCCAGCGGATGCTGGCAATTTGGTCTCTGGTTCCTCTGCCTTTTCTAAAACCAGCTTGAACATCTGGAAGTTCTTTTTGGGCTCCAGAATCACTGCAGATGGTTATTGCAGCCATGAAATTAAAAGACGCATACTTCTTGGAAGGAAAGTTATGACCAACCTAGACAGCATATTAAAAAGCAGAGACATTACTTTGCCAACAAAGGTCCGTCTAGTCAAGGCTATGGTTTTTCCAGTGGTCACATATGGATGTTAGAGTTGGACTGTGAAGAATGCTGAGCACCGAAGAATTGATGCTTTTGAACTGTGGTGTTGGAGAAGACTCTTGAGAGTCCCTTGGACTGCAAGGAGATGCAACCAGTCCATCCTAAAGGAGATCAGTCCTGGGTGTTCATTGGAAGGACTGATGCTGAAGCTGAAACTCCAATACTTTGGCCATATGCAAAGAGTTCACTCATTGGAAAAGACCCTGATGCTGGGAAGGATTGGGGGCAGGAGGAGAAGGGGACGACAGAGGATGAGATGGCTAGATGGCATCACCAACTCAATGGACATGAGTTTGAGTGGACTCCGGGAGTTGGTGATGGACAGGGAGGCCTGGCGTGCTGCGATTCATGGGGTTGCAAAGAGTCGGACATGACTGAGTGTCTGAGCTGAACTGAACTGATAGCAAGTGTTTAGAGCTGTATGGAGTATACTGATAAATCAGTTGCATTGCTAACACCATATAAATTTTCTAACTTTGTATTCATGTGCCTCATTTTTAAAATGATTTTTTATGGAGGAGATGGAAAGAGGGGCTTTATTACTTTGCCAGGCAAAGGGAGAACACAGTAGGCTAGTGCTTTAAGAACTGTGCCCCGCTTCTTACTGAGGAGGGGAGGTTTATATAGTCAAGCAGCAACATGTGATCAAGGCAGTAACAGTCTTATTATACTCTTTCTTCTGCTAATTGCAATAAAATGATTTTAATTTTACTTTCTCTTCCAAAGATGATGTACATCTTTTTAGCTGTCTTTTGATTTTGGGCGGAGTATCATACAATTCGCTGGACAATCCAAAGGGTAGATTCTATTAGTTTTCATCGTTTACAAATAAGAAAACTGACATTAGAAAAGTTTCTTGACTCAAGTCTAAAGGGCCAGACAGAGAACTGAAACCCATGGCGTCAGAATCCAAATTTCATGTTCTTTCTAGTACAGCACACAACCTCTTGAATACTTTTCTTAAATCATACAGTAATATGTGTGAAAATAAACTTAGATCCCACTTTTCTCACCCATCCTAAAGAGAAAGGAGTCTGTAATGAGGTGAGTAAGAGGGCAAAAGCTTTTACAGTTAACCTATTCCTTAGTTTAATTGCTACCTGCAACAATTGGAAAGAAAACTCAGAAATAAAAAAGCTTATTATTTTGTTTAAGTTCTTAGCAGATCAAAGAAGTAACACAATATTATAATGATGTTATCACTTAACTTCTCTAAAGTGCCTCAAGGATGTCTTTGACCTACAAAGTTCCTGATGTTTTTCTTTTTAATTGCTCAACTTTTATTCAACACTAACAGTGCTTCTAAGGAAGAAGCCAGAATAAACAGGCTGAAAATACAACATGGTATTGAGAAATGTTAGATAAAATTCTTATCCCATGTAATTGTGAGAATTAGCCAAGAAAGTTTCATAGAAAGAGCATCTGTTTTAATTTGCTGTATATAACTCAAACAGGTGATGAATCCTCATACAACTCAAGTAAACAACATACATATGATTAATAATTATAAAATCTACCCTGTGCAAGAAGGTGAATTGCTAAGTCATGTAAAGGAGTCATGGAGAGGGTTTCACATTAATATATGATAGACATAGGTCTCAACATGAGGAGATTTGAGGTCTATTCCCGTTCTGCAGTTAATTAATTGTAGTAATATTCGATATTTGTATATTATCTCACAATCAAGAAAGCCTTTTCATGATCTCATTTGATCTTTTTGACAACCCTAACAGACAAGCATTATTATCCTGTTTCTATGGATGCGAAAACTAAGGCTCAAGAAAGTTTGATAATTTGTGCTTAATGAGAGTTTACTAGCTGATATCCAAAATCATTCCTAGATTGTCTCACCCTAAGTTCACTGTTTTTTCCAGGGCACCACAATGCCTCACATGAGAAGATTGTACTTCACAGAGGAAATCATTTAACCTTTTTTCATTTAGTTTCTTCATCTGTAAAATTAAGTAAGAATGCTTGACCGTTAAGATCTCTTACAAGTTCCAAACTTTCTGAAAGTACTTTCATATAGTACTTCTTATTGTGCATTTACATTAGACTTATTTATATACTTGGTTTATTTCTCTCTATGTGTTCTTTGAGATAAGGATCTGTGTCTGAATGAAATTTCCATTCTTCCAAGGGCCTGGCTTATTAAGTGATACCACATGTCACAAAATAGTATTAGAAAGACTGAGGTGGCACACAAAGAAGAAATACATCAGAGATAAGACTCTTATAGAATTAGCTAGAAATAGGAGAAAAGTGTGAATCTACAAATTCAGCATGAAGTTTAAGAAATATACCTGCAAAGAGGCTCATGACCCAGGCTACTCTAGAGATTTGGTTTCCTTAAGCAGCAAAAAGCATCTTAACACCAAAGTTTTCTGCCTCATATCTTATAAACAATGGTGTAAAGAGATCTGAATAGCTCAGTTTATGATTATCCAATTTTTCTACTAAATCGTTACTTTGTGTTATATTGATTGTGATATGAGAACTTGATAGGAGACAGGCACAGAAAATTATCAAGTCTGTATTTTATAATACTTTCAAACTTTTGGTTATGTATCCTTTGATATTTCTTATCCTTTCTTCCCAGAAGTTTAAGCCTGGACAGAGTGGGTAGCAGAGGGAGAAGACCGCTTTTGATTTTAGTCAACGGGATGGAAAGCTTTGTCTCCCATCACTCATGACAGAAACTTGCTCCTGGCTTCTGCTTGCCTCTAAAGAAGAACATTAGTGCCCACCCAAACAAGAGGAACATTTCTGAATGGTGTGTGTTCTTTCATTGTGCATTTGGCCCCTGAAGAACAGATCCACAGTGATGTTCACTGGGTTCCCCTCTGATGTCAGGCTTGAAACTTCTGTCCAGATAAAGTTGGGGCATCAGGCTCACCTCATTCTTCCCTCCTTTCTCAGTGATCCGTGTCCTTCATTGCCTGATATACAATGTCTTGAAACTGTTTCAGTTTATTTTCAGTTGTTTCAGGTCAGAGGATAAATCTAATCTGTTACTCCATTTTGAAGAGAAGGAGAACTCCTCGTACATGGGGGTTTAACATACTAATCTCTCTACATTTTTTACATGTTTGAAATTCTCCAAAATAAAAAGAATATTTTAAAAAGGTAAAGACCTCATGCCTGGTTGTAAGAAGGTTTTTGAAGGTAAACAATGTTGCATAATGGGAATTTTATTTAATTGTATTATCCATAAAGATGGAAAGATTATCTCCTTTAACCGCCCAAGAATTTTTCATTAAAGTATGCTGCTGCTGCTAAGTCACTTCAGTCGTGTCCGACTCTGTGCAACCCCATAGACGGCAGCCCACCAGGCTCCCCCGTCCCTGGGATTCTCCAGGCAAGAACACTGGAACGGGTTGCCATTTAAAGTACACATAACTAATTTTTTTGTTTTCATATACAAAAGGAATTATGTTGTGAACATCTATGCCCATATTACCTCCTTCAAATATCCATTTGTTGTCTGAATTTGGTATTTAGCATTCTCATGCATCTTCCCTTTCTTCTTGCTCGCTCTCTCTCTGTTTCTCTGTCTCTGTCTTTCTCTATATGCCTAGAATATATATACAATATATATATCATAATATCTATAAAGTATCTTTAAGCTATTTTAAAATTTTATATATGTATGAAATGTTTTCTTCTGAACTTATATTTTTATTGATTTACAAAGTTATGTTAATTTCTTCTGTACAGAAAAGTGATTCAGTTATACATAAATATATTGTTTTTCATTATGATTTATCACAGGGTATTGAATATAGTTCCCTGTGCTATGCAGTAAGGCCTTGCTGTTTATCCATTCTGCATATAAAAGTTGCATCTGCTAACCCCAAATCCCCTTCTGTCCCTCCCCGCCTCTCCTTTCCCCTGGCAGCCACAAGTCCGCTCTCCATGTCTGTGAGTGTTTCTGTTGCATAGATAGGTCCATTTTTGTCATATTTTAAATTCCACATAGAAGTGACATCATCTGGTATTTGGCTTTCTCTTTCTGACTTACTTCACTTAGTATGATAATTTCCAAGTCCATCTATGTGGCTGCAAATGGCATTTCGTTCTTTTTTATGATGAAGTAGTACTCCATTCCACACATGTACCACAGCTTCTTTGTCTATTCATCTGTCCATGAACATTTAGGTTGCTTCCATGTCTTAGCTATTGTCAACCATGCTGCTATGAACATAGGGGTGCGTGTGTCTTTTTGGATTATAGTTTTGTCCAGATACATGCCCAGAAGTGGGATTGCAGGATCATATGCCAACTCTAGTTTCATTTTTTTGAGGAATCTCCATGCTGTTTGCCATAGTGGCTGCATCAACGTATATTTCCACCAACAGTGTTCGAGGGTTCCCTTTTCTCCACACTCTCTCCAGCATTTGCTATTTCTAGGCTTTTTAACCATGGCCATTTGAGATGGTTCATTGCTGTTTTAATTTGCATTTCTCTAATAATTATTAGAGAATTATTATTTCTCAAATTACTTCTCTAATAATTAACAAAGTTAAGTATCTTTTCATGTGCCTGTTGGCCATATGTGGGTCTTCTTTGGAGAAATGTCTGTTTAGGTCTTCTGCTCATTTTTTGATTGGGGTTTTTATTGTATTTTATGAACTCTTTGTATATTTTTGGAAATTAAGCCCTTGTTGGTTGCATCATTTGCAGATAGTTTCCCCCAGACTCATAGGTATCTTTTCGATTGTTTATAGTTTCCTTTGCTGTATAAAAGCTTGTAAGTTTTGTTACATTTGTTTATTTTTGCTTTTGTTTCTATTGCCTTGGGAGACTGAACTAAGAAAATATTGCTACACTTTATGTCAGAGAATTTTTGCCTATGCTGTCTTCTAGGAGTTTTATGGTGTCGTATCTTATGAAGTCTTTAAGCCACTTTGAGTTTACTTTTGTGTATGATATGAGGATGTGTTCTAACTTCATTGATTTACATGTAGCTGTGCAACTTTCCCATCATCTCTTGCTGAAGAGACTGTCTTTTTTTTCCCTGGTATATTCTCTGCAACTTATATTTTTGATCAATACCTTATTTGTGCAGTTCAGATATATATAGCTCCAATTCAGTCATTTTCACTATATCAATTCAGTGAATGGCATGCCTACTTTTTAGGTGCTAAAAGTAAATATTTTGTCATCTCTAGTTAAGACTGCAGGATTTGTTCATTGACTTGTTCAACAAATATTTATTGAGTGCTTATTGTAGGCCAAACATTGTTCAAGGGGATGGAGATACTACAATGAACAAAATAATATCATGGACCTTACATTTTAGCTCAAGAAGATAGACATTAACAAATAACATGTAATGTGTCAGTTAATGAACGGTGCTAAGAAGAAAAACAAAGCAAGGGAAATGAGATAGGGACTACAAGTCATAGATAGGTGACGCTATGTGGGTGGTTAGGAAGACCTTTCCAATAAAGGGCCATTTGTGTAGGCATCTGAAGAGAATGGCAAGGGCGAAAACCAGAGTGGGAATACACAAGGTGGGATCCTGCTTTCACAAAAAGACTAATGAACAGAGGGGAGGTTTTGAGGAATTGATCTAATTTACATTTAAGACCTGTTATGTTTGGAATAGATTTTAGGAGGGGAAAGAGAAAGAAAAAGAGATAAGTTAGGAGGCTACAGCAAAAATTCAGGTGAAAAATGTTATGGTTTGGAACAGAGCAGTAGTATGAGGAAGTAAGAAGCATTTGGATTCTGAATATATTTTAAGGGTAGAGCTAAGCAGGGTTTACTTACAAGTTGGATGTTGGATCTGAGAGAAAGGAATCAAGAGTGACTCCAACTTTTGGGGATGAAGTATCCAGAAGAAAGGAGTTGCTATTTACTGAGATGTAGCTACCTGGAGATATAATAAGTTTCGGTGAGAGTCAAGAGATTCATTTGGATATGTTATGTTTCAGTTCAGTTCAGAAGCTCTGTTGTGTTCGACTCTTTCTGACCCCATGGACTGCCACACACCAGGATTCCCTGTCCATCACCAAATCCGAGAGCTTGCTCAAACTCATGTCCATCGAGTCGTGATGCCATCTAACTATCTCATCCTCTATCATCCCCTTCTCCTCCTGCTTTCAGTCTTTGCCAGCATCAGGGTCTTTTTCAGTGAGTCAGTTCTTACTCTGGTGGCCAGAGTATTGGAGTTTCAGCTTCAGCATCAGTCCTTCCAGTGAATACTCAGGATTGATATCCTTTAGGATTGAGTGGTTTGATCTCCTTGCAGTCCAGGGCACTCTCAAGAGTCTTCTCCAGCACCACAGTTCAAAAGCATCAATTCTTTGGTGCTCAGCTTTCTTTATGGTCTAACTCTCACAACCATACATGACTACTGGAAAAACCATAGCTTTGACTAGATGGACCTTTATTGGCAAAGTAATGTCTCTGCTTTTTAATATGCTGTCTAGGTGTGTCGTAGCTTTTCTTCCAAGGAGCAAGTGTCTTTTAATTTCATGGCTGCAGTCACCATCTTCAGTGATTTTGGAGCCCAAGAAAATGAAGTCTGTCATTGTTTCCATTGTTTTCCCACCTATTTGCCCGTGAAGTGATGGGAACGGATACCATGATCTTAGTTTTCTGAATGTTGAGTTTTAAGCCAGCTTTTTCACTCTCCTCTTTCATCAAGAGGCTCTTTAGTTCCTCTCTGCTTTCTGACAGAAGGGTGGTGTCATGTGCATATCTGAGATTATTGATATTTCGCCTGGCAATCTTGATTCCAGCTTGTGCTTCATCTAGCCCGGTGTTTCTCATGATGTACTCTGCTGTTGCTGCTAAGTCGCTTCAGTCATGTCCGACTCTGTGCAATCCCATAGACGGCAGCTCACCAGGCTCCTCTGTCCCTGGGATTCTCCAGGCAAGAACACTGGAGTGGGTTGCCATTTCCTTCTCCAATGCATGAAAGTGAAAAGTGAAAGTGAAGTCGCTCAGTCGTGTCCGACCCTCAGTGACCCCATGGACTGCAGCCTTCCAGGCTCCTCCATCCACGGGATTTTCCAGGCAAGAGTACTGGAGTGAGATGCCATTGCCTTCTCCAGATGTACTCTGCATAGAAGTTAAATAAGCATGGTGACAATATACAGCCTTGACAGACTCCTTTCTTAATTTGGAACCAGTCTGTTGTTCCATATCCAGTTCTAACCATGGCTTCTTGACCTGCATACAGATTTCTCAGGAGTCAAGTAATGTGGTCTGTTATTTCCATCTCTTTAAGAAAATTTCCCACAGTTTGTTGTGATCAAAGGATTTAGCATAGTCAATGGAACAGAAGTAGATATTTTTCTGGAATTCCTCTGCTTTTTCTATGATCCAGTGGACGTTGGCAATTTGATCCCTGGTTCCTCGGCCTTGGCCTTTTCTAAATTCATCTTGAACATCTGGAAGTTCTCAGTTCATGTACTGTTGATGCCTAGCTTGGAGAATTTTGAGTATTATTTTGCTAATGTGTGAGATGAGTGCAATTGTGTGGTAGTTTGAACATTTTTTTGGCATTGCCTTTCTTTGGATTGAAATGAAAACTGACCTTTTCCAGTCCTGTGGCCTCTGCTGAGTTTTCCAGATTTGCTGGCATATTGAGTGCAGCACTATCGCAGCATCATCTTTCAGGATTTGAAATAGCTCAGCTAGAATTCCATCACCTCCTTTGTTCGTAGTGATACTTCCTAAGGCCCACTTGACTTCACATTCCAGGATGTCTGACTCTAGGTGAGTGATCACACCATCATGATTATCCAGGTCATTAAGATCTCTTTTATATGGTAGTTCTGTGTATTCTTGCCTCCTCCTCTTAATATCATCTGCTTCTGTTAGATCCATACCATTTCTGTCCTTTATTGAGCCCATCTTTGCATGAAATGTTCCCTTGGTATCTCTAATTATCTTGAACAGATCTCTAGTCTTTTCCATTCTATTGTTTTTCTCTAGTTCTTTGCTTGATCACTGAGGAAGGCTTTCTTATCTGTCCTTGCTATTCTTTGGAACTCTGCATTCAGATGGGTATATCTTTCCTTTTCCGTTTGCGCTTAGCTTCTCTTCTTTTCTCAGCTGTTTGTAAGGCCTCCTCAGACAGCCATGTTGCCTTTTTGCTTTTCTTTTTCTTGGGGATGTTTTTGATCACTGCCTCCTGTAGAATGTTATGAACCTCTGTAACATATTACATTTGGGACTTCCAAATAGAAGAGTCTGATAAGCAGATGTATTACAGGAATCTGGGCTAAAGTTATAAATATAAGTATTAGCAACATATGGATGGAATTCACAGCCACGGAAAATAACTACACAGAAACAAGAGAAGATAAGAGAACTGAGCCCTGAAGTATTCCAACATTTGGGGAAAGAAAAGATAACATGAAACCAACAGAGAGGACACTGAAAGAGGCTCGTGGTATGTGAGATAGAGAAAAACTTAAGAAAGTGGTATCTGGGAAGGTGCTAAGCCACATTTCTGAAGATTCTCCTCATCTACTCTCCCTGTGGATAATAGGCTCTTCCAATGCAGGCCTAAAGTTGGTTATTCCCCAGAAGTTAAGGAACTCAATATATGCCTGTAAATGAAAAATTAATAAGTGTTTATAAAGTTTCATACAGTAGTGGGATTATGAATAATATTAATTTTGCTTTACTCACTTTAAATGCTCAATTGGATCTTTAACAAAAATAAACTTCATAAAAGAATCTGGGGTAATGTCCCAAGTCATCTTTCTCTTCTTCGTTCACATTAATGTTCTCTTCTTCGCATTTTGACTTTCTTGTGGAAAAGTCCAAGTGGTGCATTTTTTCTAAAGGAAAGAAGTAATTAATGGCTAATGTCTGAAACGTTTAAACTTCATATAAAAGGTTAACTTTTTATTTAAATAAGATGTATTATTGTTATTAAAGTCTGTAGTACCCATGGGTTTTGGGTGGGGTCTGAGCTACAAAACTCACATTCAGTAACTGGAAAATTCTTTCTAGTTTAGCTCAAGTGGTTCTTTAATTACTTACCTAAACTTTTTGGTTTCAGTTTGGTGTTTTAGAACTCTTTTAAAAAGCCTTTAGCTCTTACAGGCACTGCATCTCTACTCCTATTTGAAATGCAGCATAAGTATCTCAATCATTAAAAGCCACCAGACATGTACCTTAATGAAGACAAATGTGCACATAAGATTTGTGTTATTCTTGAATGTGGGCCATCATGACAGATTTTCAAAAATTTAAAAGCTGAGAGGGATCTTAGAAAGTATGTAGGCAAATCCTATTGTTTTTAAGTTAAGAAAATAAAGCTTAGAAGGTTATATTATTTGTCCAAGGTGCCTTAGCTAGTTAGTGAGAAAATGAAGGTCAGAACCCAGGCATCCTAACTTCAGACCAGCTCTCCATACTATATAGCTATATTTTAAGGGGGGGAAAATAACAGGATAAGAGAAGCTTATTTAGTTGTACCTGGTTAAGGATCTTTGGCCATTTTTCTTATTTTATATCAGTACTGCTTTGGCACTTCCATGATCTCACTGAACAACCCTATTGAATAGCAAAAGCAAGTTACCATCATCCTGATTTTATATAGGTGATGAAATTGAGGCATAGAGTTTCATTTACTTCTCCAAGATCACAAAGCTAGAAAATGTGATAGTACCTAGGTCTTCTGAATTTATTTACTTTTTCTTTCTGTACTATAATTAATCATATCAGAAGAATCATTTAAATGATCTCAGAATATAATCTCAGCAAAAAAAGAAAAAACAACCCTTTTGTGTTGTATACCAGTTGGAAGACAAGGGCGACAGGGTGATGATGGAAAATGTAATGGCTGAAAAAATAGTAACAACTAACAGTGTTGCCATAGTAGCAAAACTGAGCAATTAGAAGCATTGATGCAAATGTCTTTGAACAAAAAGAATCAAATTCTGTGAAGGAAGTAATTTTTGGTCAGTCCTTACATTGTTTCAAAATACCTATTGCACAGAGGCAAAGATGAGTAGATTTGAATTAACTTCAATTTCTGGGTGAACAAAAATAGGAATTTTTGTTCATTAAAAACAGAATGCAATTCAATGTTATAACATGGCTTCCAAAAAAGCTATTGTAATCCTACATGACAGTGATAAAAGGATGTATGGAGTAAGCTGTGTGGGTTATACTAAGATTGGATCACCATATTAATCATAGTGACAGATTTTAGAAAGGACACTAAACACCTGAAATTTGTGTGAGAGGATGACCAGAATGAAAGTCTGGAAACGATTTGAGCCATTGAGGAACTTTTGAGAAACTAGAGCATTAATCTGAAAATAAGAATTAAGGGTTCCTTAAATTTATTCATTCATTCAACAAAAACTTATTGAATACCTACTATATGTCAGGATAGGGCCTTTTAGTATTTAGTGAAGTCACTCAGTTGTGTCCAACTCTTTTGACCCCTTGGACTGTAGCCTGCCAGGACCCTCTGTCCATGGGATTTTCCAGGCAAGAATACTGGAGTGGATTGCTATTTCCTTCTCCAGGAGATCTTCCTAACCCAGGGATTGAACCCTGGTCTCCTGCATTGTAGGCAGAGGCTTTACAATCTAAGCCACCAGGACTTCAAGACTTTGGCCAGTTTCTGCATGAGTTGGGGAGCCATGTGGAGGATTTTTTTAAATTGGAGTATAAGTGCTTTACAGTGTTACTTTCTGCTGTACAACATCATGAATCAGCTATATGTATACACATATCCCCTTCCTCTTCAGCCTCCCTCCCACCCTTCCATTCTGCCGCTCTAGGTCATCACAGAGCAGAGAACTGAGCTTAGATAGAAGAGTGACTGTATCTCATGTGTTTTTGAGGCATATTTCTGGGAGTTCTATTGTGAGTAGGCTGTTGCAGGTGGGGCCAGGGTGGAGGCATGGAGGCAAATCAGGTTATTGAAATAATCAGGCAAGAGTTGATGTTGTTTGGACCAGGGTGGTGGCAGTGCAGGAAAAGAGCAGTGATTGGATTTTGGGTATGTTTTGAATTGGAGGTATATTTCATATACATGAAGTTTTTTTTTAAGTTAAACTTAATTTAAACCCCTCTGTCTCCAGAAGATAGCACCAGGATCTTTGGATGGTGTTGGAAGGGGAAATGGGAACAGGAGGGAACATGCCAACTGGCAGACGTTTCAGTGGCAAGAGAGGAAGTGAGTCGGGGGTGGGCTGAGCTGGAACATGTGTTTCTTCCTCTCCCTCTAATGTCATAGCATTTTGACACAGTGTCACAGAGGGAGACAACATTCATAACTGTCAGAAATACTATAGAGTTTCTAAAAGTTCATGAAATTAGCAATATAAATTGCAAAGCATAAAACTGCTGTTATATTTGTTCTGCAATAGTGTAAAAACAATACATTTTTACAAAAATAAAAGATCAAAGAAAGACTATGACCCACCACTTTCTTAAAGAGTCACTTGGGATTACTACTAGCAAGTTACCTACATGACCATCACCACCCCACATGCCCATTCATCCCACAGTCATTTCATGCACTCAACAACTATGAAACACAAGAAATAACTGATAGAGAAATTCCCTGGATCTCCAATGGTTAGGACTTGGTGCTGTTATGGTCCTGGCCCAGGTTCAGGCCCTGGTTGGGGAACTAATATCCCATAAGTCTCAAAGAATGTGACCCCCCAAAAAGGTAACTAACAGAAAATGAACAGCAAGGATAATGTAGACAATTATTTCTACCTTGAAATGGTCTGATGTAAAATTAATTGAAATTGGACTCACAGGACATGAATACCATACCTATGCCACTGGGAGAAGAAGAATTGAAATGTGAGCTGGAGGCTAGTCTAACATAAAAACAAAGGAGGATTCTAGTAAAAGTATCATAAAAATTGACTGGTTTTTAAAAAATTTTTTTGAAGTGTAGTTGATTTACAATGTTGTGTTAGTTTCTGGTATAAGCAAAGTGATTGTTTTATATTTAACTATATATGTACTCCTTGTGCTATATGGTAGGACCTTGTTGTTTATCTATTTCATTTATAATAGTTTGTATCTGCTAATCCTCTTTTGGCCATCTGTATGTATTCTTTGTGGACAAGGCAATGGCAACCCAGTCCAGTACTCTTGCTTGGAAAATCCCAGGGATGGAGGAGCCTGGTGGGCTGCTGTCTGTGGGGTCACACAGACTCGGACACAACTGAAGTGACTTAGCAGCAGCACCAGCATGTATTCTTTGGAGAAATATCTATTTAGGTCTTCTGCACATTTTTTTTCCTGGGTTGTTTGTTCTTTGTGTGTATGAGCTGTTTTTATATTTTGGAAATTAACCGCTTATCAGTTGTATCATTTGCAAATATTTTTTTCCAGTCTGTAACTTGTCTTTCTGTTCATTTATGGTTTCCTTTGCAAAAGCTAATAAATTTGTTTAGGTCCCATTCATTTATTTTTGCTTTTATTTCTATTGCCATGGGAAACTGACCTAAGAAAACATTGCTACAGTTTTATGTCAGAGAATATTTTGCCTGTTTTCCCTCGGAATTTTATGGTGTCATTCTTATGTTTAAATTTTTAAGCCATTTTGAGTTTATTTTTGTGTATGGTGTGAGGGAGTGTTCTAACTAATTTACTGTTATCCAACTTTTCCAACACTGTTGCTGAATAAACTGTCATTTCTCCACGGTATATTCTTGCCTCCTTTGTCAGAGATTAATTGACTATAGGTGTGTGGGTTTATTTTTGGGTTCTCTATTCTGTGCCATTGATCCATATGTCTATTTTTGTGCCAATACCATGCTGTTTTGACTGCTGTAGCTTTGTAGTAGTATCTGAGATCTGGGAGGGTTATGCCTCCAGTTTTGTTGTTTTTCCTTAGGATTCCTTTGGCAATTCTGGGTCTTTTATAGTCCTATATAAATATTAGGATTATTTGTTCTAGTTCTGTGAAAAACATCATGGATAATTTGATAAAGATCATCTACTTTGGGTAGTATAACCATTTTAACAATATTAATTCTTCCAATCTAAGTGCATAGGATAGCTATCCATTTAAATCATCTTAAGTTTCCCTTATCAATGTTTTATAGTTCTCAGCATATAATCCTTTCCCTTCCTTGGTCAGGTTTTTTCCTAAGTATTTTTTTTTAATGCAATTTTAAAAGGAATTGCTTTTGTATAAATGAACCTATTTACAAAACAGAAATAAAGTCACAGATATAGAAAACAAACTTATGGTTACTAAGGGGAAAAGGGAAGTGAGAGGGATAAATTGGGAGATTGGGATTGACATATGCACACTACTATATATAAAATAGGATTACTAATAAGAACCTACTATGTAGCACAGGGAACTCTACTCAATACTGTATAGTAACCTACATGGGAGCAGAGTATAAAAAGAGTAGATATATGTATAACTGATTCACTTTGCTGTACAGAAGAAACTAACACAACATTGTAAATGACCTATACACCAAAAAAATTAACTTTAAAAAATAAAAAGGATTGTTTTACTTTTCCTTTCTGATATTTCATTGTTATATAAAGAAATGCAAATAATTTCTATTTGTTAAACTTGTTTCCTACCTTGCTGTAGGATACAACAAGTAGTTTTTGTATGGAGTCTCTAGGATTTTCTGTATGTAGTATCACATCATCTGCATATAATGACAATTTTACCTCTTTCCTTTCAATTTGGATGCCTTTTATTTCTGTTTCTTGTTTGGTTACTGTGGCTAGGGTTTCAAATCCTATGACAAGTAGAATCAGTGAGAGTGGGCCTTCTCGTCTTGTTCCAGGTTTAGTGGGAAGGTTTTCAGCTTTTTACCATTGAGTATTATATTGGCTGTGGGTTTGTCATAAATGGCTTTTATCATGTTGAGGTATGGTCCTTCTGTACTTACTTTGGGAAGAAATTTTATTATGAATAGATATTCAATTTTATCAAATGCTTTCTCTGCATCTACTGAGATTAGCATGTGGTTTTTGTCTTTTGTTGATGTGGTGCATTCCATTGATTGATTTATATAACTTGAACAATCCTTGTGATGCTGGGATGAATTCTACTTGATATATGATCATTTTTATGTGTTGTTTGAGTTCAGTTACTAATATTTTGTTGAGAATTTTTGCATCTATATTCATCAAAGATATTGGCTTGTCATGTTCTTTTTGACAGTGTCTTTGTCTAGTTTTTGTATCAGGATCATGGTGGCTTCATAAAATGACTTTGGGAATATTCCCTCCTCTTCAACCTTTTGGAAGAATTTGAGAAGGTTTGGTATATCTTCTTCTTTGTATATTTGGTAGAATTCTCCAGTAAAGCCATCTGGTCCTGGACTTTTGTTTGCAAGGAGTTATGTTTTTTTTTTTTTTTTTTTTTAATAATTGGTGGATGTTTGACACCTTACAAGTATTCTTAGTAATAGATAGAAATAATTTGGTATTGTAATATAATCGAGTTTATGATTCAATCAGTAATTTTAAGTTAAGCCTTATCGCCAATACATGTTTCTGTATAATCAGAATTATGTTGTTAATGTAAGAGATAGTTTATTGATTCTGTATGTGTCTTCTATGTGCCAGGCAATGTATAAGGGGTTTAATGCTGAATAAGATTAACTGTACCCTATCCTCAAGTAATTTATATTTTTGTCCAGTGGTTCTTAAATGTTAATGTACTTGAAAATCACCTAGAGAATTTATTTAAAATTCAGATAGATGGGCAGCTCCTTCCAATCCTGCCACTGCAGAAATGCTGATTTGGTAGTTTGGAGTGAATCCCAAGAATCCATCTCCATTTTAAACAAGTTTCCCAGTTGATTCTAATGCAGGAGTTCTATAGACACCCTTGAATGTGACAGGGAATGAGGAGAAACAGGATGGGTCTCTGTCAGCCTCTCGGGGGCAACAACTGGTCAGTATGACTACTTACAAACAAGCTGGTGTCCTTTGGTGAGAAAGATTATTCTTAGTGAATAGGAAATGTGGCCTTCCCTAGTGGCTCAGAGGTAAAGAATTTGCCTGCCAATGCAGGAGACACAGAAATTGTGGGTTCACTCCCTGGCAGTATTCTTGCCTGGAAATTTCCATGGACAGAGGAGCCTGGCAGGCTGCAGTCCAGGGGGTTGCAGAGAGTCAGACATGACTGAGCAGACACACACGTACACATACATGCATACACACAGGAAATCTTGGATGAGTCTTAGAAAAGGATAACTTCCAATTCCCAGACTACAGTTTTTCAAAATGTCTGACCATGTGGGGAGCACTTGCCATCAAATGCACACTGGGCCAATCAGTCAGTTTGCCAGTCACTCCCAACTGCACCTTCTACCTTGACCTGCCACATCCACTGCCTGCAGAGGGATATACAATTAACCTGCCCCCACCTCTTTCCTAGCTGATTTGACTCAGGATGAATACCTAATTCAAAGTCAGCCAATCTACTGGCAGGTCAGAGAGCACATTTTTGTTTCTGTGGATAATCTGACATAGATTTGTAGTCACTTGATTGTAGGTTAAGCTAAAAGGTCATGAGCAGTCAATGTGAGATGATTGAACAGAAACCTAGGAGGAATAGACACCAGAATATATGTGTAGAAAATGGCAGTGAAGCCAAAAGAGAGACACAAATATGAAAGGAAACACTTGACCCCTGAGAGTTGCAAAGAATAACCACAGTTCCTGACTTCCCATTTCCCTGCTCCAATGCTCTTGGACCCAGTTCTAATTCATGCTGTTAGTGTCTTGAAGTTTCTTTGTGCTCTTTCAATAAAACTAATTTTTTTGAGTCAGCCACAGTGGGTTCTGTCTATTGCAACCAAATTGTCCCTATGTATGGATGTGAGAGTTGGACTGTGAAGAAAGGTGAGCACCGAAGAACTGATGCTTTTGAACTGTGGTGTTGGAGAAGACTTTTGAGAATCCTTTGGACTGCAAGGAGATCCAACCAGTCCATTCTGAAGGAGATCAGCCCTGGGATTTCTTTGGAAGGAATGATGCTAAAGCTGAAACTCTAGTACTTTGGCCACCTCATGCGAAGAGTTGACTCACTGGAAAAGACTCTGATGCTGGGAGGGATTGGGGGCAGGAGGAGAAGGGGACGACAGAGGATGAGATGGCTGGATGGCATCACGGACTCGATGGACGCGAGTCTGAGTGAACTCCGGGAGTTGGTGATGGACAGGGAGGCCTGGAGTGCTGTGATTCATGGGGTCACGAAGAGTCAGACACGACTGAGCGACTGAACTGAACTGAATTGAAGCAGAGACTAAACACTTCAGGGGGAAAAACTATCCACTCATTCATATATATTGTTTTGGTTAGAGATTTGAATCATAAGCAACAGAAACAAACACTAAAAGATAATTAAACCATTGAGAGTCTATTGCAGTGCTTAGCCTTGAGATTTGAGAACCAGTTTCTAAAATGAACAATAACCAAGGTAACACAAATTGATGTGGATGATGAAATGCAGCCACTGTCTCATAACTGCAAACTGCAATTGGCTCACTGCCTCTCCTCTGTGTTGAATGATGTCTATTTTTTTGTTATTCATTCCACATTCTAAGATTAAAAAACTGAAGAGAAAGTGTGTAGTACCAAACCTAGGATGCATCCATATACTACTTTTATGAGGGCAAAGAAAGGAAGGATTTGCCCTTTGTTTCCAAAGTGGGAGGCAAGCAGACAGGTTTTTTCTTCTGAAAACCATACACCATGGAAGAAATAAGATTTCCGAAAAGGAAATTGAGGCTTTCTGTGAGTGGGAATGGCTATCAGAGATACTTTGAAATAGAGATAAGTAGCAAGAGACCATGTGCCTGCCCTCAGACAGAAAACTTACAGAGAAATTATGTGGTATTCGACATTAAAAACAGAATTCCATTGATTGTTCTGATGGTTAGGAAAGTGGAATAGCCAGGCTTGTGAAATAGTGAACTATCACTCTATTCAAGCAAGGGTTGTATAATCGTTAGTCAGTAACATGGAGGGGATTTCTAAATTGGATGACAAATGGGCTCAATGACGTGTTTGACTACTTACAGTTCTTAATGGTCTATGAGGAAAAATCCATTTAACGCTATATATCTGTTTCATATCTTGAGGGTAATGAGTACCACACATATACTAAATACCTTATGAAGTAGCTTTGCCTTTTATTCACCTTGAAATTATTCTTTTAAGCTTTAAAGTGCTCTGCTTATTGCCCTGTCCCTGCATCTCTCTAATTGTCATCACTAAGATGTCTTCACCTTGAGATAAAGGTGTCATCTTGCCCAGCAAATTGGGGTCCAACTTCTTCCTAGGCATAGGAAATGGCAGGAGCCGCAAAAGCCCCAGGATAGAGGTTTACTGACTGAACACATAGGCTGTCCTGAAGTTGATTCTGATTGCCCGATAACTAGGCTAGTGTGTTGTTTTCTTGTGATGGAGACTGTGTCTGCCACACCTGTCTCTTTCAGAAACTTAATTTCTGTCCCTGAACTGGCTGTTTATTTTCATATCTGGTTGCTTAAACTTTTGTTGAATGTCTCCTAACTGTGTGTATCACAGTGCTAGAAAGAGATGCCATCTGAAGTATTTTAAGCAGAAAGAGATTTGTGATAGAGAAGTAGATCATTTTAAAAAATGACCTTTTCCAGTGAGTCGGCTCTTTGCATCAAGTGGCCAAAGTATTAGAGCTTCAGCTTCAACATCAGTCCTTCCAATGAATGTTTAGTGTTGATTTCCTTTAGGATTGACTGGTTTGATCTCCTTGCTGTCCAAGGAACTTTCAAGAGTCTTCTCCAGCACCACAGTTCGAAAGCATCAATTCTTCAGTGCTCAACCTTCTTTATGGTCCAACTCTCACATCCGTACATGACTACTGGAAACATCATAGCTTGGACTGTATGGACCTTTTTCAGCAAAGTGATGTATCTGCTTTTTAATACACTGTCTAGGCTTGTCAGACACCAGTTACAAGTCCAGGTTGTTACCTGTACTTCTGGCCAACTGGCTATAGATCAGAGGTTTCTGGGACCCCCCTCCCTGTGTTTGATTAATTTACTAGAGCAGCTCATGGAACTCAAAGAAATATTTTACTTACTAGATTGCCAGTTTATTGTGGTAGGATATAACTCAGACCAGCTGGATGGAAGAGATGCACTGGGCAGGGCACAGAGCTTCCATGCCCTGTCCAGCTGCTCAGTCCTCCCAGTGCCTCCATGTTCACCAAACCAGAAGCTCCCAAACCCTGTACTTTGGGTTTTATGGAGGCATCACTGACGATTGATTCAACCTCCAGTCCTTCTGCCTGCTCCTGACATGGACCGAAAGTTCCAATCCATTAATCACTTCACTGATTCCTCTGGTGACTAGTCCTGACTTTTAGGTAATTTAGGAGTATTCCAAAGATGACCTCATCAGAATAATAAAAGACACCTTTATCACTCTCCACACTTAAGTAATTTGAAGGGTTATAGGAGTGCTGTGCCAGAATTATATATTTTTTTATTATAAATCACAATATCACAAAGATATAAAGTTACAGTAAGCAATGCAGTGTGGTATCCATATAAGAGAATCAAATCAATGGAACAGAACAGTGGGTTCCAGAAATGGACCCACACAAACTGCCAGTTGACTCTCCAGAAAGGTGTCAAGGTAATTCAGCGGGGGAAAGGAGACGCTTTTCAAAATGATGATGGAGCAACTTCAATTCATAGGAGGAAATGAATTCCAGTCTTTCCTCACACTGTATATAAAAATGAACCTAAATGGATCATAAGCATAAAAACTAAAAGCATAGTATTTCTAGAAGAAAACATAGGAAAATATCTTCATAACTTTTACATACACAAAAATTTCCTAGACAAGATACTGCATAGTGTTTAAGATTCAAAGGGATTTGGAGTCAGGTAGACTGTAGTTCTGCCACTGATAGTATTTAAGCCTTTACTTTTGTTATTACTCAAATAAGTTTCCTCTTCACTAAGGCTTTCTGTAATGATTAAATGAAATATATGGAGTATTTATTATACTGCTTATTGTGTACAGAGCTTCCCTGGTGGCTCAGATGGTAAAGAATCTGCCTGCAATGCGGGAGACCCAGGTTGGATCCCTTCGGTGGGAAGATCCCCTGGATAAAGAAATGGTGTACAATATACCCACAAAATGATACCTAATAATATAAACAAAGGTGGAAGTCACATTCAAGGACTTTTGTACAGTTTATCTAGATTCTAACCTAATTCTGCAATTTGCAAGCAAACTGATAACAATTTGCAATTTGTAGCAAGTTAATGCTGAGGCTTATATTTTCTTAAACTAGAGTTCCTAAAGTAATGGTCATCAAGAAAAATGGTAAATTGTCATTAAAACTAAAATATTCTGCTCTTTGAAGACTGCATTTAATAAAATGAAAAGGCAAACCACATACTGGGAGAAAATATTCACAATACATATATCTGATAAAGAACATGTATCTCAAATACTTATAATTCAGTAAGAAGACAAGCAACACAGTTTAAACATGGGCAGAGTATTTGAGTAGACACTTCTCAAAAGAAGATATAAAATGGCCAATAAACACATGGCAGTATGTGCATCATCACTAGTTATTTGAGTTATTTGCTTATTAAAGCAAATTAAAACACAGTGACATACAACAACATACCTACTAGAATGGCTAAAATTCAAAAAGGTGATAACACCAAGTTTGACAAGGATGTGGAGCAACCAATGCTTTCACACATTACTGGTGAGAATATAAAATGGTACACCCACTTTGGATAACAATCTGGCAGTTTCTCATAAGGTCAAACATAAACTCACCATGTAATCTAGCAATTCCACTCCTGGATATTTGCTCAATTAGAAAGGAAACGTATCCACTCAAAGATTTAAATATGAATCTTAATACCTAACAATACACTTAAATGAGTGTATTTTACTATATGTAAATCTCAATAAAATTGATTTAAACTGTAGAAATCCAAACCATATACATATCTCTAAATGGAAAATCTAATTCCCAGTTTATATTCTCCCTGCCCCAGGAGCACATAACCATAATCTGTTTTCCCACACTGATAAGCTGAAACTGCAGGTGATAAATCTTTTAGAATTATGTTCCATTTGCTACTCAAAAAGAGATATCTAACTGGCTTGCATGACCCAGATATTAGTGACTTGTCTGAAATGCTAACTTTTAAAGGGCAAACAAATGAAGAGTAACCAATATAAAAGATGGAGAAGGAAGAGGAAAACCTGTTTTCAGAGGAAGGAAGTGTTAGTCACTTAGTCATGTCTGACTTTTTGTGACCCCATGGGCTGTAGCCACCAGCCTCCTCCATGGGATTCTCCAGGCAAGAAGACTGGAGTGGGTAGACATTCCCTTCTCCAGGGGATGGATCTTCCTGACTCAGGGATTGAACTTGGGTCTCCTGCATTTCAGGAAGATTCTTTACCATCTGAACCACCAGAGGATTAAAGAAAATAACATTTCCAGCTGCTCTAGGGCCTCTCTCTCTCTTTCTCCTCCCCATCCCAGCCCCCGCTGAATGGTACTGTCTCCACCTTCTGAGTCAAAACGTTGAGAGCAATTTCTGATTTCTCCTTACCCTGACCACCATAATCGTTTACAGGTCACTTGGTAAGTCCTTTGTAATAGTTCCTTCATCAGCATCCTTTCCCTCCTGTCCATTACTTATGCCATTTTAGTCCAATTGACCTTTTACTACTCTAAGTAGATGCGTTAGGTCCTTACCTCTAGGCTCTCCTTCCAATCCAACCTACTTGCTGCTCTGCAGTTAATTTTCCTGAAGCACATGTCTATGATAGTGCTGACAACATCAAGCACAAACAGTAAGAAAAAAACAGAAACAAAAATTCATGATTTGCTTACTAAATAAAATTTCAATACTAGCATTCAAGGTCCTCCAGAATTGAGTTGCAATCTGCTTTCCTAGACGTGTATTCCATTATTTTCTTACATCTACTCAGGCTATGCAGTGTAATGTGTGAAAGCTGTTATTATCTCCGTGTTAACAAAAATAACAGAGAGTCAAATATTTCTAAATAAACTGTGTATAAGGGTTAACTTCTGGCACTTCATCAAATATTCAGAAAGACCTCTATTCACATGTGTTTCTGTGGCCTGGTTTTCTTGCAGAGTACATGCTTCATTCAGGTCTGTGTTGTGCAAAGACATACTTAACTAGTTCATTCTCTAAGCAAAGATTTACATATAGTAAATAGCCTTTTGTATTTGAACAAGTCTTTGTTTTACATAGTCTGCTCAAGAAACATTGGTCATGCTTTCAGAATAATTTTTCTCTGTCTTAAAGAATACAATCTTTATTAAATTTAATAAATATTCATTGAACTCTGTGAAATATGCTGTACTAAAAAGGGCCTTCATAAAATTAAAAGATAAGTGGGACAAAAACCCTTAAACACTTAAAATCCAGTAAGAGGTCAAGATAACAAATTCTGAAAATCTTTGAAAAAAAATATTTTCATCACTAATGTACCGAATGCTATAGTGGCTTAAAGAAAGAACAAGTTATAGGTGGTGCACAAGGCCTTTTTTGGCAAGGGTGATATTTGACAAAGTCCTGGAAGGATAGCTGGGATTTGATAGGCAGAGATGATTCGAGAATGCTTTCTAGGCAGAAGAAATATCAAGGATAAATATCAGAGAATTCAGAAAGTGTTTGGGTTATCGGGTAGGAACCAGTGTGCCAGGTCGACTGACCCATAGTGTCCATGAAGGGGGCAGTTGGTGATGTAGGTTAGGCTCATGTCAGTAGAAAGTCTGGTGTGTTGAGCTGAGGGGTTTAGACTTATGTTCAAAGCAAAGAAGAGTCTTTGTTTAGTCGCTAAGTTGTGTCCAACTCTTTGTGACCCCATGGCTGTAGCCCACCAGGCTCCTCTGTCCATGGGATTTCTCAGGCAAGAATACTGAAGTGGGTTGCCATTTCCTTCTCCAGGAGATCTTCCTGATCCAGGGATCAAACCCGCATCTTCTACATTATAGGTGGATTCTTTACCACTGAGCTACCTGGGAAGCCCCAAGGAACCTGGTGTGTGTGCTAGTTGCTTAGTTGTGTCCGACTCTTTGCAACACCATGGACTATAGCCCGCCAGGCTCCTCTATCCATGGGATTCTTCAGGCAAGAATACTGGAGTGAGTTACCCTTCCCTACTCCAGGGCATCTTCCCAACCCAAGGATCAAACCTGGGTCTCCTGCATTGTAGGCAGATTCTTTACCGTCTGAGCTACCAGGGAACCTGTTAGGTAACACATAAGAGATGCACAAATGGCATGTTTGAGGAGGATAATCTATAAGGACAGCAGAAGAGAGAAGAAACTGGAAAATTAGAAGGAAAACTAGGCGTCTAATTCAATTCTGGTAAAAGGTAATACATTGGAAGGAGGGAGTCATAAAGAGAAAGGTAAGCACAAGTGGCATTTTAAAAAGTTTTTACAGGACTTGGCAGTGCATTGAAATTAAAGGAGGACAAGGAAGAAGACTAACGTGGACTGAGAAGCTGCATGATCTGGGCATTGGGCTCCACTGTCTTGTTGAAGGATTCGGGCAAGAGGATCAACAAAGCTTTCCAGATTAGGGAATGAGGAGAATGCTTGTTCCATTAGCTGGCATTGGGAAATTAGGAGGTAGTTTAATTTGGATATGTTGAGCTTGAGGTTCTGATGGAATATTTAAGCGATGATTTGTATGAGAAATTGAAAATAAGACAGGGGAGCCCAAGAGCGGTGACCAGGTAGGTGACATCGGTTTGGAAATCATCCAGGTAGTTGAGACAGTGAAAGCTGAGGATTCAGTTCATTCAGTTCAGTTCTGTCTGACTCTATGCGACCCCATGGACTGCAGCATGCCAGGTCTCCCTACCCATCACCAGCTCCCCGAGTGCTCAAACTCATGTCTGTAGAGTCGGTGGTACCATCCAACCGTCTCATCCTCTGTTGTCCCCTTCTCCTCCTGCCTTCAATCTTTCCCAGCATCAGGGTCTTTTCCAGTGAATTGGTTCTTCACATCAGGTGGCCAAAGTATTGGTGCTTCAGCTTCAACATCAGTCCTTCCAGTTAATATTCAGGACTGATTTCCTTTAGGATTGACTGGTATGACCTCCTTGCAGTTCAAGGGACTCCCAAGAGTCTTCTCTAGCACCACAGTTCCAAAGCATCAATTCTTCTGCTCTCAGCTTTATGGTTCAACTCTCACAGGAAAGACTATAGCTTTGACTAGATGGACCTTTGTTGGCAAAGTAGTATCTCTGCTTTTTAATATGCTGTCTAGGTTGGTTATGACTTTTCTTCCAAGGAGTAAGCGTCTTAATTTCATGGCTGCAGTCACCATCTGCAGTGATTTTGGAGCCCAAGAAAATAAAATGTCAGTGTTTCCATTGTTTCCCATCTATTTGCCATGAAGTGATGGGACCAGATGCCATGATCTTCATTTTTTGAATGTTGAGTTTTAAGCTAACTTTTTCACTCTCCTCTTTCACTTTCATCAGGAGGCCCTTTAGTTCCTCTTCGCTTTCTGCCATAAGGGTAGTATCATCTGCATATCTGAGGTTTTTGATATTTCTCCTGGCAATCTTGATTCCAGCTTGTGCTTCATCCAGCCTGACATTTCTCATAATGTACTCTGCATAGAAGTTAAATAAGCAGAGTAACAATTTACAGCCTTGATGTACTCTTTTCCCAATTCAGAACCAGTCTGTTGTTCCATGTCCAGTTCTAACTGTTGCTTCTTGACCTGTATAAAGGTTTCTCAGGAGGCAGGTAAGCTGGTCCAGTATTCCCATCTCTTTCAGAATTTTCCACAGTTTGTTGTGATCCACACAGTCAAAGGCTTTGGCATAGTCAGTAAAGCATAAGTATATGTTTTTCTGGAATTCCCTTGCTTTTTCTGTGATCTAATAGATGTTGGCAATTTGATCTTTGGTTCCTCTGCCTTTTCTAAATCCAGCTTGAACATCTGGAAGTTCTTGGTTCATGTACTGTTGAAGCCTAGCTTTGAGAATTTTGAGCATTACTTTGCTAGTGTCTAAGATGAGTGCAGAGAGAAAGGGGCTCTGTGTGGAGTGTTGATAAAACCTCTTCATCACTGCAAATACTGTTGAATGATTAGTGTATCCCAAGCATCACTTTTCATGCGTTAGTTCATTTATCACAATAAAGGAATCTGTGAACTTTATCACGGATTAATTATAATTAATTCATTATTAATACACAAAGTAAAAAAATTAATTTTCCAGAAGTAAAATCTCAGATGATTTCAAGATGTAAAGGGGGCCATAAAACTGGATTTATTTTCTACTGGAATCTGAGTCTTTGACTTTTTACTAAGAGAATTAAATTCATTTGCATTTATAATCATAAATCTTACATGTATGTTTGTTTCAAGATTTAGAAATTCATCTTGAATTAACTTAGGCAAAATGGAAATGCATTGGCTCCTGTGACCAGAAAGGGCAAGAGTGCTGCTAGAGACGCCCTGAATCAGAGACATGAGGCTCCAAGATCCTCTTGCTTCGCTTTCCTTCTTTGCCTCTCTTACTATACTGTCCACACATACCTCTCCACCCATCTTCCCAGCTTTATCTTCAAAGTTAAAAAAAAAAAAACCCTTTTGCACAACTCCTGAACAAACCCTGGAAAAGGAGTATGATGTTCAGGGCCTGGGTGGTGAGTGGATGGGAATGGTGAGGTTCTAGGACTGGTTTAGCTTAAGTCAGATATTCACGTCTACATAATTAGGCCAGGTACATAACATCATGTAAACCAGTATTATTTCCATCTGTAGTCTATGGATAGAGTGAGGATGGAGGATGAGGTTCTTTGCTCAGAAAAATGCAGGGGTTCTGGGCAGAAAAAGAGGTAAATGACCATCTTAATTGTTACAAAAAGCAAAGGTCTTATTTTGTAGTTCCTAGGTTTTAATCCCTTTCCTCTTTTAGACATGGATTGTTAGTTTGTTCTTACAGTCTGAGATAATTAAGAAGGAAGGCATCCTGTTTCAATTAAACCATTCTTAGACTTTTGCCATCTAATTATTAAAATCAAGAGCAACATAAGAACTGTACTCCCTATTACTAAGGATGCAAAACCCAGGGCTTTGATTTCCTTTGGTGAAGCTTCTCCTTTCTCTCCTGTGGTTTCTTTTTTTTTTTTTTTTTTCCTGTGGGGGGAGGGTTATTTTAGATTGTAGTCAAAAATTACATCATTATCTTTATGTTAAATAGTATAAATCACCTGTTTCAAGTAACAACATTATTTCAAATTTATACACTATTTGTAAAAATTCAACTTCTCTCTAGATATTTAATTTACCTTATTGATTACCCTAATTCCTTTAGCCATCACTTTTATTTTCTTGAATCTAAATTTTTATTATATGTTGGGATTCTGAAGCAAGCCTTTAGGGCATTTGTTTGGAAAGACAATATGACTTCTGTGTTCTTGGATACCTAAAAGTCATTCTATGCCTTTCCTATCTGATAATAAATGGTGTAGGTAGCTCAGAGTGGATGGAAAGTCAGTGCCTTTAGCTACTGAGCCATGGTCACTGTGGCAACAAGTAATGAGCAAGAACAAGCTTATTTGATATTTCAATCCTACTTCGCAGATAGGCAGGACTATTTTGTTTCTTAACAAAGTCTGACTATATCTTTTATTTTACCATATGTTCATAGACAAATTTTCTCATATAAGTTTTTTTCCTGGTTAACTAG
The DNA here is from genome assembly GCF_032405125.1 of Capricornis sumatraensis. Classification (NCBI taxonomy): domain Eukaryota; kingdom Metazoa; phylum Chordata; class Mammalia; order Artiodactyla; family Bovidae; genus Capricornis; species Capricornis sumatraensis. Next base: position 93,060,657 of record NC_091072.1, read on the forward strand.
GAGGCAATTTGGGAGAGATTCTTCGCTGTGCCTTTTCTCACAATTTTAGGCAGAAGGTAAGGTTAGTACTGTGGTTCTGCAGCTGGGTTTGGCAGCTTCAGAGTCTGAGCAAAGAAAAGACATTAGGGATTCCTAAAGTGGAGGTCTGGCCAAACAGACTATGGCATAAATTTATGTAGTGATGAAAGGGTCCAGTCTAGTGGATAGGGAGATAAATGAAGTTGCAGCCGGCAGATATTATGAAAGAGCAGGGAAAAGTAAAACTTGAATTTATTATTTGGACAAATAGGTTTGTGTGCATGTGTAGTTGCTCCGTTGTGTCTGACTCTTTGTAACCCCATGGACTATAGCCTGCCAGGCTCCTTTGTCCATGGAATTTTCCAGGCAGGAATACTGGAATGGGTTGCCATTTCCTTCTCCAGGGGATCCTTCTGACCCAGGGATCAAACCTATGTCTCTTGCACCTCCTGCATTGGCAGGCAAATTCTTTACACTGCTCCCCTTGGGAAGCCCAGGAGGTTCAATAGGAGTGAAAGAAACAGATGATTAGAATGATGTGATCAGAACTGAAATGGTAGAATTGAAAATCTCATTGCATCTTAGTTGCTCATATTCTTTTTAATTCAGAGTTTCAGGTTTATCCTACATTCATATTTTATTTGAATCCCATAGTCATTAACAGTTTGATGATACCAGTTCATTGTTGGGTTGTCTTTCCTCCAGTTGTATCATTTTTAAAGTAATTTTTTTCTCTGACTCATACAAATTTGAGTTACTTATTTTTCCATAAGCTAGATTTCTAAGCAGCCTTTCCAGTTTTCTTCATGGAAACATATCTTTGTTAAGAATCAGGGATGAGATACCCCTTTTCCCATCTATGAAAAATGCCGCCTCTGTTTTAACTATCCTCTGGTTTTGAATTTTCATTCTCAGTATAACTAATATGCCAAAACTTTCATAATTATGCATATGCAGGGAGAATAATGTGTACATCTGTTCTGAAGCAGAGAAGAATTAAAAGGATAGACTAATGTTAACTCCAGCTTAGTAAACACATACTTGCTATGCATGCCACAGAGCATTCAGAATGATGAAAAAGCTCTTCCTGATTCCCTGATTACATAATTGAGCTTTATAATTTATGTTCTACTACATACTCTGTGAAAGATTTCATGGACTGCTTGATTGTGGTTGTGACAAAACCTAAAATCAAACTCTAGTGTTTTAATCCCAAGTTGTGGTTTTTCCACTATTCCACATTGATCTTGTGTCTTTTTAAAAAATATTATTGAAGTATAGTTGATTTACAATGGTCTTGTTAATTTCTTCTGTACAGCAAAGTGATTCAGTTATACATGTATAAATTCTTTTTCAGATTCTTTCCTGCTATGGCTTATCACAGGATACTGAATATAGTTTCCTGTGCTATACAGTAGGACTTTGTTGTTTATTCATTCTGGATATATAATAGCTTGTATCTGCTAATTTCAAACTCCCAATCCTTCCCTCCCCTAGCCCTGGCAACTACAAGTCTGTTCTCTATGTCTCTGAATCTGTTTCTCTTTCGTAGATGTGTTCATTAGTGTCATATTTTAGATTCCACATGTAAGTGATATCATCGGCATTTGTCTTTCTCTTTCGAACTCACTTCACTTAGTACGCTAATCTCAACAGGCTCTTTCATGTTGCTGCAAATGACATTGTTTGATTCTTTTTTATGGGTGAGTAATAGTTCATTGTATATGTGTACCATATCTTCTTTATCCATTCATCTGTTGATGGACATTTAGGTTGCTTCCATGTCTTGGCTGTTGTGAACTATGCTACTGTGAACATAGGGGTGCATGTGTCTTTTCAAATTATAGTCTGGATATGCCCATGAATGGGATTGCTGGATCATATGGCAACTCTAGTTTTAATTTTTTGAGAAAACTTCATACTGTTTTCCCTAGTAGCCGCACCAATATACATTCCCACTAGCAGTGTAAGAAGCTTCCTTTTTCTCCACACCCTCCCCAGCATCATTATTTGTAGACTTTTGGCCATTCTGATTGGTGTGAGGTGGTAACTCATTGTAGTTTTGATTTGCATTTAGAGAATTAAAGGCACATATCTTTCCATGTGCCTATTGGCCATCTGTTTGTTTTCTTTGGAGAAATGTCTATTTAGGTCTTCTGTCCATCTTTGGATTGGGTTGTTTGTTTTTTTGTTATGGAGTTTTATGAACTGTTTGCATGTTTTGAAAATTAAACCCTTGTCAGTCGCATCATGATGGATGCATGTCAGATGGCATCACCGACTCAGTGGGCATGAGTTTGAGTAAACTCTAAAAGTTGGTGATGGACAAGGAGGCCTGGCGTGCTGCAGTCCATGGGGTCACGAAGAGTCATACATGACTGAACCACTGAACTGAACTGAACTGAATTGAGTTGCATAATTTGCAAATATTTTCTCTACCCGTGGGTTGTTTTTTCATTTTGTTTATGGTATAAAAGTTGTACAAAAAGCTTATAAGTTAAGTCCCATTTGTTTATTTTTGCTTATTTGTATCTTATGTGCCTTCCAAGACTGTTACTGCCTTGAGGGAAGGTACTCAGTAAAAATTTGTGGATTAAATTTGTCTGAATCCATGTATTTAAAATAAAGAAAGAGGTTATGACATGAAGAATTGGTTCCTATTCCTTCATATTTAAGCACATTTTAATTTCATTAATTAAATATCATAAAATTTAAATCACTTAAGTATAATATAAATATTTATATTTATGTAATATTAAGTATGGTTTTAATTCTGAAGCCAACTAGAAATGAAGGAAGAAAATGTTAATTGGAGTTACTTCTGGGTTCAAAACGCTCAATCAGAAAAATACAAATAATACTAGTAAATCAAATCCTCCTTCCGTAAACTATTCTCTTTTCAACTTCATTTCAGTTTGAACCTATATAAGCACATCCACACAAAATTATAAGAATTGTGAACATTCGCTGAATATGGTTTTATATTTTATTCTCACTTAAACGTTGCATCATGGGCATTCCCTATGTTAGCCGATAGTTATACAGCTAGCTGTTCATAACTACCTCATATTCCACCTTTCCCCTATAGTTGGCTATGCACCTTGTTTCTAATATTTCTGCTATTGTAAATTATGCTGCAAAGAACATTTTTGATCAAAAGTCTGCACCTTTGATTATTTCTCAAGGGTAAACCCTTATATCAGCCCAGGTTTTAGCAGGAAATTGATGACCTATTCCAAATGTTTAATTCAAGAGAGCTTCATGAAATTACTGATGATTACTAGAGGTGTGGGCAGGGTTAAAGGAATCAACAAGGAATGGTGAAGCACTCAGGAATTGGCAAACACACACTTCCCATGCCTAGCCCAAGAGAGAAAAGGGCCACATTGTTACTGGCTCACAAAGAAAGTCTCAACCGAGCAATTAGAGCTGCCCCACAGGAAACCATGGCCTTAAATCTGTACTTCTCAAAGTGTGGTTCCCGGATCAGCAGTATCAGCAACACCTGGAAATCTATCAGAAATGCAAATTCTCAGGCCCTTCCCCATTCTACCAATTTGGAAACAAGGCCTCCAAATGATTCTGATGCTCTGAAGTTTGAGAACCACTGGCTTAAGGAACAAAGTTGTTCACAAAGCCATGGCAGCAGGGAGGGATCAAGTGATGGGAGGTAAATGTCCTCAGATTTCCTCCGCTTTTCTGCTCTCTCTTCCCCTTCACTGGCTAGACCCAACTAGAAGCTAGGGAGCAAGGGAGCCCAGGGATCTTTCTGTGGACAACATGTAGTAGAACCAAGAACGGTGGAATGGTGACATGGAGGAACAGAAAGAGAAAAACCAGCCACTCCCTAAACCTGAACCACTGAAGAAAAAAATGTAAACATTTTTATACCTTTTAATGTTGTTACTGTTTAGTCACTAAGTTGTACCTGACGATTTGGTACAATTTGGTGACCACATGGACTGTAGCCCTCCAGGCTCCTCTGTTCAGGGGATTTCCCAGGCAAGAATACTGGAGTGGGTTGCCATTTCTTTCTCCAGGGGATCTTCCCAACCCAGGGATTGAACCTGCTTATCCTGAATTGGCAGGTGGATTCTTTACTGCTGAGTTACCAGGGATGCCCCATACCTTTTAATACATGATAGCAAATTTTTTTTTGTAAAGTACTCATAAATACACACCTCTGTCAGGATTGGTTTTGACTGCCTCTCTGGTGGAACACTTGCTAACTTTGAATATGAAATTTTTGAAGGGTTCCAGTTGTGTTTTTTTGGCCATGGGTTATGTGGGATCTTAGTTCCTGGACCAGCATCCAACCTGTGCCCTCTAGCATTGGAATTGTGGAGTGTTAACCACTGTACCCAGAGAAGGCAATGGCACCCCACTCCAATACTCTTGCCTGGAAAATCCCATGAACAGAGGAGCCTGGTGGGCTCCTCCATGGGGTTGCTAAGAGTCGAACACAACTGAGTGACTTCACTTTCACTTTTCGCTTTCATTCATTGGAGAAGGAAATGGCAACCCACTCCAGTGTTCTTGCCTGGAGAATCCCAGGGATGGGGGAGCCTGGTGGGCTGCCGTCTATGGGGTGGCACAGAGTCAGACACGACTGAAGCGACTTAGCAGCAGCAGCAGCAGCAGTGTACCACCAGAGAAGTCCCCTGTTCAGGTTTTGTAAACTAAAAATAGTATCTTAGTCTTGTTTTAATTTGCATTTCCTCCTTAAAAATGAGAATTTTTTTAAAAAATATGTTTTTTACCATTTGCATTCTTCCTGGTTATTATCTAGTTATGTTCTTTGCCCACTTTTCCACTAGGAAATTTTCTAGTTCGATAGAATTCTTTTTCAATACGAAGATGATTTCTTCTCTCTCTGTCATATTTGTCTTGGGTATTTTTCTCAGTTTGTTATTTGTCTTTTATTTTGGATACATGGAAATTTTACATAGTCAAATTTATTAATCTTATTCTTTATGATATATTCTTTTGCTTGATTAGCTCTTTAAAAATGATTTGTTTGAATTGTGATAATGATGGATAAGTTGGCTTCTTTATCAGATTCTTATCACTGCAGTAACAAATTGCCTCATAATTAGTGGCTTAAAAATGATACAAATCTATTATTTTATAGTTCTGAGGGTCAGAAATCCAAAATGGGTCTTACTGGGTTAAAATGAAGGTGTAGGCAAGGCTGTGTTGTGTCTGGCGGTTGAAGAGGGAAAATCATTTTCTGGCCTCTTCGAGCTCCTAAAGGATACCTGCCTTCCTTGGCCTGTGGTTCTCTTCTCCATCTTCAAAGTGCATCACTCAATCCATGCTTCTGTTGTTCCATCTCCCCTGTCTCACTCTCCTGCCTCCCACTTTCCCTTAGAAGGACCCTTTGATCACATTGAGACCACCCGGATAATCCACCATAATCTCACCACCTCAAGATCTTTAACTTTATCACATCTGAATTTTTTTTTTTTTTTGCCATTTAAGGTAAAGACTCTCCCTGCAATTCAGGAGACCCAGGTTCAATCCCTGAGTTGGGAAGATCCCCTGGTGAAGGGAATGGCAATCCACTTCAGGATTCTTGACTGGAGAATTCCATGGACAGAGGAGCCTGGCGGGCTATAGTCTATGGGAACACAAAGAGTCGAACACAACTGAACAACTAACACACAACACAAGGTAATATATCCACAGATTCTGGGGATTAGGACACAGGAAATCTTTGGGGGCCGTTTTTCTGCCTACCCCAGTTCCCACCACCCCATTCTTTTAATAGTATGGTCCAGTATAGAAACCTACCTAGGTACACTGCCCTTACTCTCCTTCAAAAAATATTTTTAAAGCATGCTTACCAGGTTCAAATTACCTTTTTGTTCAAAAACTGTTTTATTATCCCCTTTCTGTTTTAAATCACCCACAGAATATTAAAGTACCTTGTTGACTGTGGCAATTTTCTCCATAACCCAAAGAGCAGTTTCAGTCACCAAATTCCACTTATTCATAGCTGTTTTTTTTTTTCAAACTTACATTTGGCTGAATCCCACAAGCTATATTGAATATCTAAAGTGAAATTTATTTGTGAAGCCAAACATCTGCCAAATATTGCACTCTTATATTTATGGTCACTTCCAATTTCCCTCACACTAAAAGCATAAAAAGTCATTTTTACAGGAGTCCATCATATTCCAATATTCGTGATTTAAGAAGTAAGTCACTATTCATGGGAATGAATGTTTCCTTTTTTACCCACTTAACACTGTGCCTAGTGTTGGGGATATAAACAAAAATAGGACATCATCTTTGCCCTCAAGGTCAAGGGGAAAACGTGGTTCCAATCATATTTTTAAAATCAGAAATGAAATCAGAAGGTCATATGTTTGCCTTTTTTCTTAAGCTCATTGAGCTCTTAGATTCCATGTGGTATGTATGTATTTGTATATGTTCATTTAAATAGGTACTGTATATTCTGAAAAGAGAATACGGTGTAGTAAATAAAACATGGGATCAAATCTTGGCTCTACTGTTTATTTGCTCCATGATCTTATATGAATTATTTAACTATGAGCCTTAGTTTCCATATTTGTAAAATGTGAATAAGAGTACCCACCTCACCGGACTTTGTAAGGATTAAATGAGATAACATGTAAAGCACGTAGAAGAGCCTGGCCAATAAGTCAATCCTCAAATGTGTTGGGTGGAGTCAGAATGTAAAGGAGTGATGGTTTCCTTATATTACAGAGCGACTAAGCGCAAACACTCTGGAATCAGGCTAGTTGTTTTAAAATCCCAGCTGTCATTGTCATTAGCTGTGTGACTTTGACTGTCAAGTGGAAGCAATCATCATCATCATTATTAGAGACCTCACCAAGATTCTGAGTTAAATACACTGACACATGTAAAATGCTTACAAGAGTGCTTGGCACCTGGTAAATGCCATATAATTGTTGGCTATAATTATATATCTCTCTAAACTTTTAGTTCCTCAAAATAAAATGCTACAGATATATTAGCTATATTAACTAATACAGTTCTATTAATTATATGAACTAAACTTATGGTTTCTTAGCGTAAGGTATTACAGCTGCTATTGTAATGTAATAAAAAGACCAGTCTGATGGGTTGACCCACATTTATAAACACGTCTGAATGAACAAGGCACTATTGCTGTGAGCTAGTGTCTTTCTCCGTGAAATGGTCACACTAATCTCTGCCTAACACAAGATTCCTTTTTTTAACATAGTAAGACACAAAGTATCACAGATGACCTGGGTTTGAATCCTGATTACTAGAGATTTTACCTTGGATAGTCATTAACCTCTCTCTTTCCCTTCATTGTATATACATTTTTTTCATTGAGAGGAATGATTTCTATAGCCGTCACATAATTGGTGGGGAGAGCTGTTTTCATTTAGGAAAACATCTTAACAATAAGTGGAAAGTGCAAGTGGGCTTGCAGAGCATATACTGAAAGAGGAAATTTTACCTAAACTGTGCTTAGTGGAGAAACAAACAGCTGAGAGATGAGGGAGAATGTGTGGGAGGCAAGAGAAGGAAAAAGAGTGAGAGGACAAGGCTGGGACCTGGGGAGAAAGCTTGCCAGTGGGAACTATAAGGTGAACAAATGAAAAACTTGAAGGAAAAGGGATGTCTAAGTGTGTGTTTGCATGTCTTTGATTTAACCCCCCTTTCAAGATTTCATCAAAATCTCACCTATCTGTACTTATATGTGAGTGAGTGGTTGGGTCATAAAGGAAAGACCAGTCCAATGGGTTGAAAAAGACCCAACAGTGAGGTCTATCCTACAGTCACTTTTCCTGATCTTTGTGTGGGGCTAAGAGCGTCACGTGACAATGACAAGCGGTTTGCAGTTTCAGATGGCAGGGAGGAGTAAAAAATCCACGGTGGTCCAGAGAAGTATCTCTCCTGTACAATGTTACAGGAAGGTGGTCTTAGAAGGAGGGAAGCTGTGGAAAGAATTACAGGTATCCTCTTCCTAATGGTATGGTAACGGTTAACTGTAAAATACCGGGTTGGCCAAAAAGTACGTTCAGATATGTCCATAACTTTTTGGCCAACCCAGTACGTCACACTTAGGGTTCCTGTGCTGTGTGCTGTGCTGTTTCGATCAGCCATGTCTGACTCTTTGCGACCCCATGGACTGTAGCCGGCCAGGCTCCTCTGCCCATGCAGATTCTCCAGGCAAGAATACTGGAGTGGGTTGCCATGCCCTCATCCAGGGGATCTTCCCAACCCAGGGGTCAAACCCAGGTCTCCCGCATTACCATCTGAGCCACCCGGGAAGCCCTGGGGCTCCTATATAAGGCCTTTTATTTTCTCTCTCTCTCTTAATTGATTTAAGAAATATGCATAGAGTGCTAAATAAGTGCCAGGCATTCTCCCAGGTCCTGGGAATGTAGTAGTGAACAGAACAGCCTAAGCTTGCAGAACTTAGTTTTGGGGAGTGTAGAGATGAGAGAGTGTATAAAATACATAAGATATGTCAGATGGCGAGAAAGACTACCGATCAAAATAAAGCAGGGAGGGAGATGAAAATGTTGGAGCAGGGTGGAGGAGGGTATGGTTTTAAATAGGAGGGATAGGAAACTTCAATGCAAAGATGAGTTTGAGCAAAGGCCTGAAGGAGGTGAAGGAGCAAGCCTGTCTGGGAGAAAAATATTTCAGGTGGAGAGAATAGCAGATACACAAGCCTTGAGTAGGGAATGTGACGGATGGGCTAGAAAGTTGGTGAGGAGCCTGTGTGGCTGGAGTGAAATGATCTAGGGAAGAGTTGTAGAAGTCAGAGAGGTAAAGAGTATATGTGTGGGGACAGGCATAGGTCCCCACACACACTGACTGCACATTGGAATCACCACGAAAGTCCCAGCTTGATGCCGCCAGTCCTGATGTATTCGGGCTTGGTTAGGACCTTGGCATGGGTAGGCTTCCAAAGAGCCCCATGAGAGTCTAATGAGGTAGGAAGCAGATGCCCACCCTGTCCCCCATCCCAACCCTTGACAGGGTAAAGCAATTGAGGAGATTCATTCCCTATTGACTGAAACTGCAAGACATGAATAGCAGGACAATTAAGGGAGGAGGCTGAGCCCTGCCCAGACCACATATTTCTTTTCAGAGTCAGGAGACCTCGTTGACCACACAGGTACAGAAAAGGCTCCTTGGAGGCCACAGGGGGGTTATGTCAAGGGATGTCCTACCCAGACATCTTTTCAGTAAAATCCATCTTGGCTAAAAGATGTGTGCACAAACATGGGAGGATCCCAAGATATATTAACTATGGACTATGAACCAGGCAAATCAACATGATTGGCCAAAAGAAACCCAGAAGAAATGCCCCATAAAAGAACTTCAAACTGCTCTGAGGACGTGACTCAGTAATTCTCTCTCTCCCTGAGACCCTTGTGTGCCTATCAATATGTACTGTACTTTTTTACCCTCCTAATAAATACTTGCTTCACTACTTTCTATCTTTATGGAAATTCTTTTCTGCAAGGCTGGAGGCCAGGGCCCTTGTCACTGGTCTAGTGGCTAGGAGCTGGTGCTTTCACCACAGTAACCCGGCCTCCATCTCTGCGTGGGAACCCAAGACCCGCTCTGTGGCCGCTCAAGATCACTAATATGCAGCCAGGATTGAGAACCGCTAATGTGAACAATGTAAGCAACTGAAAAGCTTCTTCATGAGAGGGAAGGGAGCAGCAGGGTGAATTATATGTTCTAATTTAAACTTTAAGAATCCCTGTCTTGAAAATGTATGCCATCCAGTTACATTCAATGTATCTTTTAAACCACTTGAAATCTCTCTTGCTGTCACATGGATGAATCTAGAGAGTGTCATGCTGAGTGAAGTAAGTCAGACAGAGGAGAAATATCATATAAATTCCTTACATGTGGAATCTAAAATGTTACAAATGAAGTTACATACAAAACAGAAAGAGTTTCACAGATTTAGAGAGTGAATTTATGGTTGCAGGGCAGGGTAAGGGCTGTTTGTGGAAAGGATGAGGGGAAGGGATAGTTAGGGAATCTGGGATGGACATGTACACACTGCTATATTTAAAATGGAAAACCAATATGAACCTGCTATACAGCACAGGGAACTCTACTCAATGTTATGTGGCAGCCTGGATGGAAGGGGAGTTTGGGGGAGAATGGATACATGTATATGTACAGCTGACTCCCTTCACTGTTCACCTGAAGCGATCCCAACATTGTTAATAGGCTATACCCTAATACAAAATAAAAAGGTGGGTTTTTTTTTAAGTTTTCTTTTTTAAAATATTTCTTGAAACCTATGCATGCCTGCATTCTCAGTCATGTCTAACTCTGTGTGACCTCATGAACTGTAGCCCGCCAGGCCCCTCTGTCCATGGAATTCTCCAGGCAAGGATACTGGAGTGGGTTGCTATTGCCTCTTCCAGGAAATCTTCCCTACTCAGGGATCGAACCCAGGCCTCCTATATGGCAGGCAGATTCTTTCCTGATTGAGCCACCAGGGAAGCCCTGTATATAAGTATGGTGTTATAAAAATAGAAGATCTCAATATTATAACAAAAAATGCTTCATGTTTAAGGTGTATTTTGGTAAAATTCTGTTAAACATTATCTTTCAGTTTCTGTTGGAAGTTTATTGAATGTTACCTAGTCTATTAGGGAAGAATATGCATAGACTTCTGTATATGAGAAGCACAGCTTATCTACAAAGTCTTGTCTGAGACTGGAAATTATGCTTATCTGTAACAAACTGTTTGAAACTCTAGTAAGGATGGTAAATAACAATGGAGAAGATGGAAGTTAAATGACAAAATCTTTTTAAACTGGGCTAAATGCCATGTATGGCTATTCTCTGTGAAATGGTTTATTGTCATGTAAATTATATGCCATTTTCAATCTGGCAGTTTTCAAATCGCTTCTCTTTTTTGCAAAAAAGAAGAGAAAAGAAAAATATTCTGTTAATAATGGAAAACATTCTTTTCTGTTCGGGAGTGTTTGAAAAAAGTAGCTATAAAATGTGAATTGCAATACAGTGTTCCAAATATGTAGTAACTCTGGGAACTCTATAAAACTGAAATCCACCCACAGCTTTCCAGAACCTAATATCCACATCCACCAAGGGAATTATTAACCTTCTCTAATACTCCTGTGAGTGCTTGTGTATTTAGTCATGGACTATAGCCCACCAGGCTCCTCTGTTCATGGGATTCTCCAGGCAAAAATACTGGAGCGGGTTGCCATTTCCTTCTCCAAGGGATCTTCCTGACCCAGGGATCAAACTTGGGTCTCCTGCATTGCAGGCCAACTCTTTGCAGTCTGAGCCACCAGGGAGGATCCTAAGTATGATTTCAAAATATGTATTACTTTAATTTCTCTTAAAATGATTATAATAGAAAAAAGAAAAAGTAGGTTTCTATGGTACTAAGGCTGGTAATGCAAACCCACAGCATAAGCTATTTTTGTTTCAAAATGGGTAAATGAAATAAGGATGAGTATATTCAGTCTACACAGAAAAAAAAATTTTTTTGTTTTAACATATGTTTCTCATCTTTCAATTTTTAATGTTATGTTATGAAAAATGCCAAACATTTTTAAGACTAAAGAGAATAGTATAATGAACTGACATATATCCATCACCCAGCTTCAACAATTATCTCTGCTTATATTCCTTGTCTTGAAGTCAGTTTTCTCTGATGCTAATAATGCCTCTATTTCTTATGACTTATGTTTGCTTGATACACATTTTTCATTTTTCCTCTCCTTTCACTTTTAACCTACCTGAGTTTTTATATTTAAAATACCTTTTTTTGTAAGCAGCATTGTTGAGTCTTCCTTTTTTAAAATCCAGTATGATAATCTCTGCTATTTAAATGGGTATTTAGACTTTTTACAGTTAATGTGATTAAAGATATAGTTAGCTTTGTGCTGTGCTTAGTTGCCCAGTTGTGTATGACTCTTTGCAACCCCATGAACTACAGCTTGCCAGGCTCCTTTGTCCATGGAATTTTCCAAGAAGTTTGCTATTTCCTATTCCAAGGCATCTTCCCAAACCAGGGATCAAAACCACGTCTCTTGTGTCCCCTGCATTGACAGGTGGATTCTTTTCTTATCACTGCACCACCTGGGAAAGCCCCTTAGGTTAGTTTTAAGTCTACTGTTTTGCTATTTGTTTTCTACTTATTATATCTATTCTGTTTTCATTTCCCCCCTCTTTTAGATCATTTTTAGAATTCTGTCTCCACTATTATTTTATTAACCGTACCTCTTTATTTTTTTTACTGTTTTTCCTAGGATGTACAACACTCATCTATAACTAAGCATAGTCTGCCTTCAAATAATACTGTACCTCTCCAAGTATACTAAAGAAAGTAATAAGACTATACTTAGTTTCTTCCTTCTCATTCTTTGTGCAATTGCTGTCATATGTTTTACTTTTATATATTATAAACTTCGCAATACTTTATTACTATTTTTGCTTCAAAGAGTCAGTTGCTTTAAAGGAAATGTTTGAAAGAGAAAAGATTATTTTGTATTTATCCTCATGTTTAGCTTTTCTGATTTCCATCTTATATAATCTCCCTTTTGTATTTGTTGTATCAGATTTTTGATGACAAGTTTTCTCAACTATTGTTTAAAAACTGTTTCATTTTAATTTATTAAAGAACATTTCCAATGAATATAGCATTCTAGGTTGGTGGTGTTTTCAGCACTGTAAAATCCATTCTCTTCTAGCTTGAATTGTTTCTAAAAAGAAGCCTGAAGCTTATTCCTCTATAAGTAATATGTCTTTTACTCTCTGCCTGCTTTAAAGTTTCTTCTCTTTATCACTTGGTTTCAGCAGTTTGGTTGAGATGTGCTTTAGTGTCCATCTACACTGTTCATCTGTTCATCTTGCTTGGGATTTGTTGAGCTTCTTGAATCTGCTCATTTACAGTTTTCATCTAATTTGGAAATATTTTAGACATTCTTTTTTCCAAACACTTTTTCCTTCTTGCTTTCCCTATGTCTTTCTGAAACTTCAATTACATATGTGTAAGTCTGCTTGATATTGTTCTGCAGACATGGAGCTGCATTTTGTTTCAGTCTTTTTCCTTCTTGGTGTTTCAGGTTAGAAAATTTCTAGTGCTATGTCAAGTTTATAGAAAACTACTGTAATGTCTAATCTGATTTGAAGCCTATTCAGTGAAATTTTTTTATTTTAGATATCGCACTTTTCAGTGTGTTAGTTCCAGTTGTATCCTTTTTATAGCTGCCATCTCTTGCCTCATTATGTTTATGTTTTCCTTTAAACCCTTGAGCATGTTTCAAGTAGGTGCTTAAAAGTAGTTATCTGTGAATTTCATCATTTCTGTCATTTCTTACTCTTTTTTATTGATTCATTTGTCTTCTAGTTTACGTATTACCTTCTCCTGCTTCTTCACACATCTAGTAATTTTTTAATTGGATGCTGAACATTATGAATTTCAGATTTTAAATGTCAGGATTTAAAAAAAAACAAACTTTTTTTAAGGGTTGAGTCTTGTTTTTGAAGAGAGTTAACTTGCAGGTTAGTTAGATCCATTTGAATCTTGTTGTTAAGCTTCATTAGAGTGGAAAGTGAAAGTGAAAGTTGCTCAGTCGTGTCCAACTCTTTGAGACCCCATGGACTACACAGTCCATGGACTTCTCCAGGCCAGAATACTGGAGTGGGTAGCCTTTCCCTTCTCCAGGGGATCTTCCCAACCCAGGGATCGAACCCAGGTCTCCCGCATTGCAGGCAGATTCTTTACCAGCTGAGCCACAAGGGAAGCCATTAGAGTGACTCTGGAGTAATATGCATTCTAGAGCTAGTTGAACCCTGCCATTAAAGGATTATCCTTCTGCACCAAGTGCTTCAGGTGTTCAGTGACGTCTCTACAGTTTGGTTGATTGGAACTCAAATATCTCCCTGCTCTGCATCAGCTCTGGGAACTTTTAAGGTTATTGCTTCTGAGTAGATCCTTAACCAGCCTTGTGAAGTTCCTCCCTGTGGATTTTCAGCTTAGTAAGGGAACTTCTGCAAACACTTCTTGAGCTTCCTCCCAACCCCACAATCTCTCTCCTAAGTTCTTTGCTTCACAAATTCTATCTGCCTTGGTCTCCCCATCTCTGTTTCCCCAGAGACTAACTTGCTCTGCTTGAATTCCCTCTCTCTACTCCATAGTCAGGAAAGTGCCTTCAGAAAAACATCCAGAGTGATCTTGGGCTTTCTTTTCTTTTAGGGTTTACAAAGTTAACAATTCCTATCATTCAGTGTCTTAAAACAGTTGCTTCTTATATTTTGTCCACTTTTCTCATTGTTTGCAATAGAAGGACAAGTCTAGCACCAGTTACTTCATCATAGCAGCAGAGGAAGTTTCAGTTCCAATAATTATCTACTCACGGCCAATCGTGTTTCATCAATACCTCCATCTCCACTCCCACCCCTCCAATTTTCAATTGATGATGAATGGGACAATCACAACTACAATTGTGAGTAGGTAAAATAGGAGTGCCACCTGAAGGTTGATGGTGTGCCACTTCAATAGATACTATAATAGAACATACGGTATCAGCATTGGAGTCTTCATCTTGCCTTCAAATCCATGGTTCAACTTACTGTCAATAAAGTACAGTTTGGTTTTTTCAATTTTTAAATCATTTGACTTCACACTCAATCCCAGTGTCAATTATTGTAAGCAAATTTAATGGTGACATTTATTTGATTCTTCTTTTAGAAAGCCAACATACTGAATATGAATTACAGATTCTTAGCACAGGTATCAATTAATGATTATCTGACCATATATCCTTATTACATATTAATATAACTTAATTGGTTAAATCATTAGATAAGAAAATGTAAAAAGCTAGTAATTCATCATTTTGACATCTATTATTTGAATATTACCCAAATTAAGGCATTTATTAATGTTCCTTAACTGTTTTAATCACCTACAATAACTGAGCTAAACATTTCTACATGTTAAAATTTCCCAAAGCAGTTTCAGAAGGCTGAAGAATAAATACTGTAAATGGCAGAAGGTCTTTAACACCCCAATCCAAACACTGACTAATTGTAAACACCTTATAAAAATACAAGAGACTTGTATTTTCTCTTGTAGAAGTAATATTATAGTACACTTTTCTTCTCTCAAAAAGAGATTTTTTTTTTTTTTTTTTTTTGCTTTCTTAGTAAACTCATGAGGTTGTATAATGTGAGTCCTGGTAATTTATTTTATTTTACTTTAGAGTTGTAACATAACAGTGAGTGGAAAAGCTGAAGAATTCACAACATTCTTCCACTGAAGCACAAAACTAGTGAGGCTGTGAAGTGAAGTGAAGTGAAGTCGCTCAGTCGTGTCTGACTCTCTGTGACCCCATGGACTGTAGCCTACCAGGCTTCTCAGTCTATGGGATTTTCCAGGCAAGAGTACTGGAGTGGGGTGCCATTTCCTTCTCCAGGGGATCCTCCCGACTCAGGGATTGAACCCCCATCTCCCACATTATAGGCAGACGCTTTACCCTCTGAGCCACCAGTGAGGCTGTATGATGTAGTAAATTATCACTAGAATTAAGTGGCTAGATTTTAGTCCTAACTGCCAATAACTTGCCAGCTTTGATTGAGATGTCGTTCCTTCACTGTCATGAGTGCTATAAAGAGGAGTTTATATCTCTCCACATATCTGACACTGTACGGAAGACTGAGGAGAATGAGTGGTTCAGTCGCCAGAGATGTGAACTGTGGAAACGTAGATATGATCAGGGTGTCTACGGCTTAGTCCAGTGGTTCTCAACACTAAGGCCCAACACTACCATTTTGGTTGTTTATTTTCTGTGTTTTGTTTGTGGGTTTCTCCCCACAGTTTTTAAACATTAAAAAATTCACATACAGTAAAATTCAACCTTTTTTGGTATACATGTCTGAGTTTTAACAAATGCATGCAGTCATATAGTAGTCCCTACCACAGTCAAGATTCAAAACGGTTAACATTGTCCCCAAGAAATTCCCTCTTGATGCCCGGTTGTAATTAAACCTTTCTGGGAACCCCTAGCCTCTGGCAACCATTGATGTATCCCTGATTTTCTAGAATGTCACATAAATGGAATTACATAATATATAGCTTGCTGCTGCTGCTGCTGCTAAGTCACTGCAGTCATGTCCGACTGTGTGCAACCCCATAGATGGCAGCTCACCAGGCTCCCCCGTCCCTGGGATTCTCCAGGCAAGAACACTGGAGTGGGTCGCCATTTCCTTCTCCAATGCATGAAAGTGAAAAGTGAAAGTAACGCCGCTCAGTCATGTCTGATTCTTTGCGACCCCATGGACTGCAGCCTACCAGGCTCCTCCATCCATGGGGTTTTCCAGACAAAAGTACTGGAGTGGGCTGCCATTGTCTTCTCCCAATATATAGCCTAGACTGCCCCAAAGTTGCCTTTTTATTGGGTTGGCCAAAATGCTCGTTCAGGTTTTTCTGTAACATCTTTTGGAAAAACCCAGTTAACTTTTGGCTAATCCAATGTTTTAGATATTTTGTTATTCCCCCATTATGATCCTTAAATAAAATCCAAATGGATGTTTGCATCTACTTTAATGAAAAGTTTGGTTTTAAGGGAAATAAGAAGAAGGTATTATATATAAAAGTATAAGGAAATGAAAAAGCAGAGGTGTGATGTGATTTTTCCAAAAGGTGAATAATTCTTGGTAAAGATCCAAACAAAACCAAATACAGTCTTACTTTTCACAGAATCTCACTACTCCCAGTAGTTGCACTTCTGGAAATTCAGTGTATATTAACAACTGTATGTTTATATGTAGAATGGAGCTAGGTCTCTAGGTTCAGATAATTATAAGAGGTTTTCATCTACATAAATCTCCAATGCAGTCATCAAAAGATACGTAGACTCTGGGACAGTTCATGTGTGGTCCTGTCTTGTGCATAGCAGGACATCTGCTATCCCTGCTCACACCCTTTAAGAGCCCACAGTGCCCTCCAATGTTGTAATAACCAAAAGCATCCCCACAAAGCATTTCTAAAATGCCTCCCAGTGGATGGCAGTGGAGACTCGCTGGCCAAGATGAAGTAACTCATGCCAGCCAAGACTCTCAGTGGAGATCACCATTCACAGATCTTCTGATTACCAAGTGAATTCTGCAGGTACCTTCATACTAGGAAAGGGAAGTCTTGGAGTGCTGACTTTTATTTTCTAGTGTCCAAAAATAGATTCCCCATGTTAGAGATTAACAGATTATCATTTGGTTTATCCCAGTTCTGTTTTGAGTTTGTTTAGCCTGAAACAGTCTCTGAAAACCTCATCAACTTGAAAGCAACAAAATTAATTTCCTATTTTGTACCTAACTCTGCCAAAGTATTTTTTCCTCAATAGGTCTTACTTTCACAGTTCATCTCCCTTGAAAATTTTGAATGTGTCCTTTCAAAACTTCACAAGTGCATATTTTTTAAGGTTACTACATGCAAAAATCTGTTTTGCCTTAGTTGTTGTTGTTTAGTCACTAAGTCGTGTCTGACTATTTTGCGACTCCATGGACTGTAACCCGCCAGGCTCCTCTGTCCATGGGATTTTCCCAGGCAAGAATACTGGAATGGGTTGCCATTCCCTTTTCCAGGGGGTCTTCCTGACCCAGGGATCAGACCCACATCTCCTGCTTGGCAGGCAAATTCTTTACCACTGAGCCATGTGGGAAACCCTATTTTTTTTTTTTTTTGGCCTTAGTATATTACATAAATGAAGCCAGTCACATAAACTGGCACTGTTTGATTGTGATTATTTCCATGAATGGAAAGAAAAGGTGTTATGTTCACCAGAGGAAAATGCCTCAAGAAACTTGAGTATCCTCAGGAATGAATGCAAGAGAGAATTCAACCCTTATTATGGTTTTAAATAAGGCAGCTTCCACAGTATATTTTATAAAAGCCTTGGTAAATGTTTTTTAATTATGAAGAGAGTTTTTCCTTAGGTGAGAAGAGTTTTTAGTTTTCTGAGATACTAGTTGATGCTGCTAAGTTCTTGCAGATTCTGAAGCTAGACCTATGTCCCCATTGTCTATTAATGGTAATGTTTTTATTGCAATAACCAAAGGGCAGAGCAAAGTTTCTTCTTGAGGCCCAAGTTATATAGCTTCATATACATTAATGATAAATATTCAAGACATTTATGCCATTCGAATAAACTCTGTTGAGAGTAAAGTTTTGCAGACAGTCTCTAGTAACTTGGAAGAAGCTAGTATTTACAGGAGAGAGCCATTTGGATCCAAATATTGCATTAAATCTTTCCATGTATATTTTACAGATGCTCACGAAATACCTATTATATTTCAGACACTTTAAAGCCAGAAACATTCCTTAAACTAAATCTGAGTTGAAGTAGCTAATCAAACAAAGCATCCTCAAATATTCAGTTGATGGGGTGTAGGGAAGGGAGGACTCTGTCCTGTTTCCACAATCTGTATTTTTTCCATTACTCCACATTGCCTCCCAAGTGGTACTAAAAGCCCAAAGAGAAGGTGAAATTTTGTGGGACTATAAATATATTGTAAACAAGGCTCCAGACAGCATTCAGTCCCTTGGTATTCTTGCATAAGTGAGAACAGTCTTTGTAAAACCTGATTTTAATCAAGCTTGTTGTTAGCTAACCTCAAATGATGCTATTGCAGACTCAAATAGTCATCATTTGCAGAGGCACATGACATTTTGATTCAATGTCTTTGCTTGCAGCAAAAAAACCCATTAAATATTTTTCAAACCAGTGAAATAGCTTTACTGCTTTTTCTTATTAATACACCTTTATTGTAAAAGCCTTAGATAATAAAACTAAACAAGATGAAGAAAGTGAAAATCTGTGATAAAGTAATCATCTAATCACTGTTAACATAAGTAGTGTCCAGATATACACAAATATGTTAATATGCATAGACATATTTTAAGCCATTCTGTAATTATACTGTTGAGAGTACCATGATCACCCATGCTTTTTTCATTTAAAATAATGAGTACTTCCTTTTATGTCAACAAATTCCATTAGACCCCCCCTTTTTTGGCCACACCACCCATGGCGTGCAGATCTTTGTTCTCCCACCAGGGATGGAACCCATGCAGTGAAAGCACGGAGCCTTAACCACTAGACCTCCAGAGAAATCCCAGACCCAATTTTAACTTGCACCAAAGGATTCTACTGTGTGGTCATTTGTTCAGTTTTGATGAAAATTGTTTCTAGTTCTTTAATATAGTAAAGTTGGTCAAGAACATTCTTGTTCATATATGTCTCATTCCTATCTAATTATTTCATCAATTCTCAGAAGTAAAAATTTTTGTTAAAAGAATACGCCTATCTAAAACGTTAATGTGATCATTACATGCAGAGTCTAAAAAGACATATGTGTGAAATCTAAAAGGACAATACAAAGAAACTTATTTACAAAATAGAACAGACTCACAGACTTAGAAAACAAACCCTGGTTTGTCGGGGCAGGGGAAGAATGGGGGAAAAGGGATAGTTGAGTTTGGGAGGGATATATACACTTTGCTATATTTAAATTAGGTAACCAACAAAAACCCATTGTATAGCACATGGAACTCTGCTCAGTGTTATGTGCCAGCCTGGATGGGAGGGGGGTTTGGGGGAGAATGGATACATGTATATATATGTGGTTCTCCCTTCACTGTTCACCTGAAACTATCACAAAACTTTTTTCTTTTTTTTAGCTGGAGGCTAATTACTTTACAATTTTGTCACCACAATTTTTGTCATACATCGACATGAATCAGCCACGGGTTTTTTGGCTATACCCTAGTACAAAATGTTTTTGGTGTTAAAAAAATAAAAATTAAATTAAAAAAGAAAAAAATTTGATGTGATCATTATATGTGGAATCTAAAAAGACGTATATTAAATCTAAAAAGACATGATACAAATGAACTTACCTGCAAAACAGAAAGAGTCACAGACTTGGAGAACAAACTCATGGTTGCCAGGGTGGGAGAGGATGGGGGGAGGGGATAGTCAGGGAGTTTGGAATGGACATGTTCACACTGCTGTCTTTTAAATGAATAACCAACAAGGACTTACTGTATAGCCCAGAGGACTCTGCTCAATGTTATGTGACAGCCTGGATGGTAGGACGTTTGAGGGAGAATGGATCCATGCATATGTATGGCTGAGTCCCTTTGCTATTCACGTGAAACTATCACAACATTGTTAATTGGCCATACTCAAATACAAAATTCAACATTTAAATAAATAAATAAACGTTGATATGAGATACCATATAACTCTCTGGAAAGACTGCACTAATTCCTAACCCTCGCAACAGAATACTATCAATCATTTTCATCTTTTCTTTAATGAAAGGTTAAAGGGAATAATCTCATTGTTTTTATTTGCATTTCTACAATTACCAGCAAAGGTGGATATCTTAAAATGCTAAACTACTATAGTTTAAAAAAAATGTTATTGAAGTTTAGTTGACTTACAATGTTGTGTTAATTTCTGCTGTACAACAAAGTGATTCGTTTTACATATATATGTATTCTTTTTCATATTCCTTTCTATTGTGGATTATCGCAGCATATTGAATATAGTTCCCTGTTCTATACAATAGGACCTCATTGCTTATCCATTCTATACATAATAATTTGCATCAGCAAATCGCCAACTCCCAATCCACCCCCCTCCCCTCCCCTCCCCCTGGCAACCATAAGACTGTGCTCTATGTCTGAGTCTGCTTCTGTTTGTAGATATGTTCCTGTGTGTCATATTTTAGATTCTATATA
Source organism: Capricornis sumatraensis (assembly GCF_032405125.1). NCBI lineage: Eukaryota > Metazoa > Chordata > Mammalia > Artiodactyla > Bovidae > Capricornis > Capricornis sumatraensis. The sequence continues at coordinate 93,081,463 of NC_091072.1, forward strand.
GAAGCGATATCATATGATATTTGTCTTTCTCTGTCTTATTTCGCTTAGAATGACAATCTCTAGGTCCATTCATGTTGCAAATAGCATTATTTCATTCTTTTTATGGCTGACTAATATTCCATTGTGTGTGAATATTTTGGTTGGTTCCATGTCTTTAAACAGCCATAGTTTTTAATTTATTTGTATGTGTATGTTAATTATCTGGCATTTTGCCCATATTTGCCATTTTTCTATTGGAAAGTCATCTCTTTTTAAAATTTTGGCAAGAATTGTCTTTATTAAGGATTTATGTATATGAGAGTTGGACTGTAAAGAAAGCTGAGTGCCAAAAACTGATGCTTTTGAACTGTGGTATTGAGAAGACTTTTGAGAGTCCCTTTGACTGCAAGGAGATCCAACCAGTCAATCCTAAAGGAGATCAGTCCTGGGTGTTCACTGGAAGGACTAATGCTGAAGCTGAAACTCCAATACTTTGGTCACCTGATGTGAAGAACTGACTCATTGGAAAAGACCCTGATGCTGGGAAAGATTGAAGGCAGAAGGGAATGATAGAGGATGAGATGGTTGAGTGGCATCACCAACTCAATGGACATGGGTTTGAGCAAGCTCTAGGAGTTGGTGCTGGACAGGGAAGCCTGATGTGCTGCAGTCCATGGGGTCACAAATAGTCAGACATGACTGAGTGACTGAACTTAACTGAAGGATTTTAACTTAACCCAGCATTTCCCTCAGGATATCATTTACCTTTAAATATTATTTCTTATATCCCTGAGATGTAGATATGTATATGGTTATATATATATGCATCTATATAGGTAAAGATACATATATATCTTATATATGTATCTTTCATACATATATATGATACATATCCACGCATATGTTTGGAGTGTTAGTTTAGAAAGATTGCCAAATGCTCACCTATATTTTTTCTAGAATGTTTGCAAACTATCAGACACAAGATTTTCTTTTCCCAAGTGGTGTGCAAACTAGATGTCTTCACCCATCCTGTCAGTTCTTTGCCATCCCCCAACCTCACTAAACAGAAAGACTCAAGGAAGGAAGGAGTGAGGATTATCTTGTGGTGGTAATTGTACCATTCTTAGTGGTGCCAAAACAGCCCTCTCAAAAGGATAAGTGAAAGTGGTGTGTCTGCTTCTGCTCTAGGCAAAGTGGCCTCATGAAAGTTCTATGTCAAAACTGGTCTGCTTTCTTTCTTTTTTCTTTTTTTTTTTTTTTTGAGGCTCATTCTGAAAAAAGCTCCTTTGTATAGTATTTGTTACCCATGGAACTGTCTGTTGCTTCAGGAGTCTGTGTTCTAGGATGTCTGTGTCTGTGATGACTTTCAGATGAGATTAGAATTTATAAGATTAGCAAATAAACTGGAAAGAAGAATCAAGGGAGGAAGATTCACAGTGCTCCAGAGACTTCAGAAATCAGTGAGCACAAGAAAATCCTCCCACTCCTCTGTCCTGAGAAGAGCCTGAGACGTACAGGTGAGGGCAGGCATGCGTCTTAGCTATTCAGGCCGCTGCTGCTGGAGCTCCTAAAATACTAGCTATGAGTGGGGCTTTGCAGATTACGAAGTGCTTTCACATAAACTATGTAGTTATTGTTGAAACAACATATTTGTGTTCTGCCGTCCTTTTCAGCTCTCTGTCTCTTGCCTGGGAAAGTTACATTCCTGGATGGGTCCAACCTCTCTGTCCGTCTCAAACGCAACTCCCAGGTCCGACTGCAGACCCCAGTGCCTTCCTTCCTGTCATGATTTCTCATACAGGATGTGGCTTCACAAACTGGGTGGAGTTTTAATTCGTTTCACTGGGACCTGCTTCTTTAATAATTTAAAAGGCCATAGTCATGAGCTCTATATGACATGAACACAGACTTGGGAATTAAACTTTCCTGAGGTTGTTTGGCTCTGTGGAGTTTTCACTGCTTGACCTTATACAAGTTACCTAACCTCATTGAGCCTCTTCTATAAACATGCATAGTGACTCCCTGACAGAACTTTTGTGAGGAGTAAATTAATAAAACAAATGCTTCATAGATAGAAGTGGCTAATGTGACAGTTAGTGTCCTCCATTTCTTTCACAAGAATCCATAGCTACTGTTTCAAAAATAATTTTCAATATTTAAGTAACTTTTTGTTATAGAAATGTTAGAATATAACAATAAGCAAATAAAATTAAACCAAGCAAAAAGAAGAAAGGAAAAAATAAGTGGAGAAAATAACTTGAGAGAGCAACTATTAACATTTTAAGATTACATTAAATATATTCACATTGAAAGTAAAAGTTGCTTAGTCATGTCTGGCTCTTTGTGACTCCATGGACTGTCCAGGCCAGAATACTGGAGTGGGTAGCTGTTGCCTTCACCAGGGGATCTTCACAACCCAGGGACTGAACCCAGGTCTCCCGCATTGCAGGCAGATTCTTTACCAGCTGAGCCACCATATTCACGTTATGGTGCAATTATTACCACTGTCCACCTCCAGAACTTTTCATCATCCCAGACTGAAACTTTGTACCTGTTCAACTGGAATATCCCCTGGAGAAGGGAATGGCAAGCCACTCCAGTATTCTTGCCTGGAAAATTCCACGGACAGAGGAACCTGGTGGGTTACAGTCCATGGGGTCACAAAGAGTCAGACACGACTGAAGGGACTTAGCACTCATGTGTGTATTCTACTAGATATTTTATCATTTTGTTTTATATGATCAGGTCAGTCAGTCAGTCAGTTCAGTCGCTCAGTCGTGTCCGACTCTTTGCGACCCCTTGAACTGCAGCACGCCAGGCCTCCCTGTCCATTACCAACTGCTGGAGATCACTCAAACCCTCGTCCATCGAGTCAGTGATGCCATCCAGCCATCTCATCCCCTGTTGTCCCCTTCTCCTCCTGCCCCCAATCCCTCCCAGCATCAGAGTCTTTTCCAATGAGTCAACTCTTCGCATGAGGTGGCCAAAGTACTGGAGTTTCAGCTTTAGTATCAGGCCTTCCAATGAACACCCAGGACTGAGCTCCTTTAGGATGGACTGGTTGGACCTCCTTGCAGTCCAAGGGACTCTCAAGAGTCTTCTCCAACACCACAGTTCAAAAGCATCAATTCTTCGGCACTCAGCTTTCTTCACAGTGCAACTCTCACATCCATACATGACCACTGGGAAAACAATAGCCTTGACTAGACGGACCTCTGTTGCCAAAGTAATGTCTCTGCTTTTGAATGTGCTGTCTAGGTTGGTCATAACTTTCTTTCCATCCCAGGAGCAGGCGTCTTTTAATTTCATGGCTGCAATCACCATTTTAGTAAATGTTTCATTGTAATATACACATAGAAAAGTGCACAAATCATAAGTATTCAATTTAACAAATTTTTACAAAATAAACATTCCCATGTAGCTAACATCCAGATCAAGAAACAAAACATAAGTAACACCCTGAAGCACCTTTTATAGCTACTTCCAATCATTACCCCCTTCCAAAGTCAATCCCTTCACTGTTTTGACTTCTAATATCATGGATAGTGTTTCCTATTTTGAGATTTTTAGTAAATGGAATCATGCAGTATGTACCCTTTGGGCTTATTTAGCTCAGCCTGAGGTCTACAGGAGTCATCTGTGTGGCATGTAATTGTTCAATCACTCAGTCATGTCCAACTCTTTGCAACCCCATGGACTGCAGCATGCCAGGCTTCCTTGTCATTCACTATCTCCTAGAGTTTGCTCAAACTCATGTCCATTGAATCAGTGATGCCATACAACCATCTCATTCTCTGTCATCCCCTTCTCCTGCCTCCAATCTTTCCCAGAATCAGGTCTTTTCCTACGAGTTGGTTCTTCACATCAGATGGCCAAAGGATTGGTGCTTCGGCTTTAGCATCAGTCCTTCCAATGAATTCAGGACTGATTTCCTTTAGGATTGATTGGTTTGATCTCCTTGCAGACCAAGGGACTCTCAAGAGTCTTCTCCAACACCGCAGTTCGAAAGCATGAGTTCTTTGGTGCTCAGCCTTCCTTATGGTCCACATCTCACATGATGTCACATCTCACATCTGTACATGACTACTGGAAAAACCATAGCTTTGACCAAATGGACCTTTGTCGACAAAGTAATGTCTCTGCTTTTTATATGCTGTCTAGGTTTGTCATAGCTTTTTTCCAAGGAGCAAGCGTCTTTATTTCATGACTGCAGTCACAGTCTGCAGTGATTTTGGAGCCCAAGAAAATAAGGTCTGTCACAGTTTCCATTTTTCATCCATCTGTTTGCCATGAAGTGATGGGACCAATGTCATGATCTTAGTTTGCATATTCTCATTGCTGTGTAAGTAGTCCATTGTACCAATAATAATAGCTTATTAATTCATTCCTCTGTTGGTATTTGAGTTGTTTTCACTTGGGGGCCAAGATAAATAGAGCATGTCTTTTTTTACTATTATTATTTATTTGTTTATTTGGCCACACCATGCCTTGTGGCAGGTAGGAGCTTTATCAGGGATGGAACCCATGCCTCCCTGTAGTGGAAGCTCAGAGCCTTAACCACTGGACCACCAGGGAAGTCCAGAATAGTGCGTGTCTTTGGATGAATAGGTGCACAATTTTTTTTGTTGGGCTTCTCCATAGAAGTGCAATCACTGAGCCTTACTAGTATTTTCAAACAGTTTTCCAAAATAATTGTACTAATTTATACTTTCACCAGCAGTATATGTTTCACTTCTTCACCAGCTTCACAGTCTTATTTTTTTTCATTTTAACCATTCTGATGACATGAATTGGTTTCACTGTAGTTTTAATTCCGTGATTGCTAATGAAGTTCCGTGGTTTCTCTTGTGTTAATTGGCCATTTAGGTATGCTCTTTTATGAAGTGCTTATTCAAGCCTTCTGACTATTTTTCTACTAGATTGTTTGACCTTTTTCTTACTAATTTGTAGAACTTCATTACATATCTGGATAAGAGTCGTATATGTCCAAGTACCTTCTCTCACTTTATAGCTTGTCTTTTCACTCTCAATGCTACCCTTTGATTAAAAAATACTTCTTAATTTTAATATCACCCAATTTACCAATTTTTTTCTTTTATGATTAGTGTTCATGTCTTGATGAAACATCAGTATTTTTTATTTCTTAAAAATGTTTAAGGTTATTTAATTTAATGCAGTTGCCATATAATAAACTGCACATATTTAAAGTGTATATGATTTGTTCAACTTCTGGGAGTGATGGTTAATGGATATTATCTTGACTGATGATAATGTAATGGTTGAATTCACAGGTCAGAACTTTAACAGTTCAGTAATAATTCATCTTACTAATTCATCTTATTCAAATTTGTTTCGCATTTCTCTACTACTGGATAATGCAATTGTTTTCCTTTTATTCTCTATCATAAAAAATAGCACTGTTAGTACCATTTCTCTAGATATAGAATCTAGAGAAATGGTACTGATGAACCTAGTAGAGAACAGAGTTGTGAACACAGTGGGGAAAGGTAAGGGTGGGACAAATTGAGAAAGTAGCGTTGACTTATATACACTATCATGTGTAAAATAGAGAGCTAGTGGGAAGGTGCTGTGTGACACAGGGAGCCCAGCCTGGTGCTCTGTGATGACCTAGAGTGGTGGGATGCAAGGAGGGGAGGGAGGCTCCAAAGGGAGTGGATATATGTGTGTGTGTATGTGTGTGTGTGTGTGTGTGTGTATGTAATTATGACTGATTCATGCTGTTGTATGGCAAAAACCAACACAACATTGTGAAGCAATTTTCCACCAATTAAAGCATTTTTTAAAAGTGAAAAAAAAAGCAATGTTAAATGTCATAGGGATGAAACGGCATGGATGAAGAGAAAATTATGGGTATGGTTCATGGAAGACAAGATATGCTAGGTTGCTTGGCAGTGCCATCATGGTAGGGAAGAAGAGCAAGAGTGTTACATGCGATGGTGAGGAATCCTCAAGCTGTGCTGTGCTTCAGTAATGAGCTGTCATGTGTTGTGATGTACAGTTCTTAAGTGATAAAGTATGCAAGCAATGTCGTAAGAGGTGCTGGCTCAGGGTGGTGACAGCTGCCTATTTCGAGAGAAACTGACTGAAGCAGGAGAGAAACAACCTTTCTTCTTCAAAATGCTTTTTTAATTACAAGAGCATCTGCCCATTTTTTAAAAAATCAGAAAATATGCATAAAGTGAAAATCATCCCCTAGTCCAAGTCTCACTCCTCATAGGTAACCCCTGGAAATATTTTAGTATGTAATCTTTTAGATATATTCTATGTTTGATTTTATATGCACATTAACTTGATAGATAGATACCGTGTTTGGTTTTTAAAACAGGACTGCATTAAAATAATGCTTGGTGCAACATTGCTGGACTTAGAGATTGCCATATTGAGTGAAGTAAGACAAGGAGAAATATCATATTCTATCATATGTGGAATCTAAAAAAAGGGTATGAACAGTCATGGCCAGTTAACTAGCTGGTTAGAGCATGGTGCTAATTTAAAAAGGGTACAAACAGAAAAGAGTTACAGATGTCGAAAAAAAAAAAACCTTATGGTTACCAGGAGGTAAGAGACTGATGGATAAATTAGGAGACTGGGATTGGCATATACACACTACTATATATAAAACAGGTAACTAATAAAGACCTACTGTATAGCACAAGGAACTCAATGCTCTATAATGGCCTGTATGGGAAAAGAATCTAAAAAATAGTGGATGTATCTATACGTACAACTGATTCACTTTGCTATACACCTGAAACTAACATGACATTGTAAACCAACTATATGTCAAGAAACATTTAAAAAAAATAATGCTTGGCAACTTGCTCTCTTCACTTACAATCTTGTGGCTCCCTTTCCAGACCAGTGGGCTGCAGGGGTGCCTGCTTCCCATTCTCCAAATGCAGCTCACAGTGCAGCTGATATGCCCTATTCTCGGTCCTAATCCCTGTGGTCACCAAAATAGCTCTGGCTGAGACCACAAGGCAGAGTGGCCAACAAGAGAGTTGTGTCCAACTCTTTGTGACCCCATGGACTGTAGCCCACCATGCTCCTCTGTCCATGGGATTCCCCAGGTAAGAATACTTCAGTGGGTTGCCATGCCCTCCTCCAGGGGATCTTCCTGACCCAGGGATCAAATCAGTGTCTCTGCGTCTCCTGTATTGGCAGGGAGATTCCTTACTGTTGAGCCATCGGGGAAGCCCTTGAGGACAATGTCTCTCCATAAATTATTGAGAATTCTTCTCAGCAGTTTCCATAACCAACTCCTATTTACCCTTTTGACTTCATCCATCCCTCTCTCCCCAACTCCAGGCTCATCACGCTGCAGATCGGTACCTGCAGGGCCTAGATCGTACCATTCTTTCTCTCATCTCTTGGTTCTTGCTACTGCTGGACATCGTTTGTCCCAGTCTGCATTAGGGAACTTTTATCGAAGTCCCAAACGACCCTGTGCACAAACCCATCACAGTGCTTATTCTTCCCCTATTGTTCATTAACAATCTCCCCTGTTAGACTGAGTTCAAAAGCCGGGGCTGTCTTTTCACGTGCCTTTCTATCCCCTGTACCTGTACGGTGCATACATCAGACACACTGTTTTTTGAATGAATGAACTAAAAAACTTTCAGAATCCCAGATATGAGATTTCTCCTTTGAATTTCCGATCCTGTCTCATCAATAATCACTGTATTCTTGAATTATGGTTACTTGGTTCTTATCTTACTCGTTTTAATAGCCCCAGTGGTCTTTGAGGGCTTGGATTGTGTTTTGTCTCTTATGTAGTTTCATGATATTTTTCATTGCCTTTGTCTTTCCTGTTGCTTCTAGGACAGTTTCTTAACACAAAATAGGCATTAATAAATATATGTTGAATGCGTAAATGAGTGAACAAATACATGAAACTGCCCGCAAATGTAATTGATGAGAGTGAGTTACACAAGGAAAGCAAGGATAATGGACTGGAAAATAAATGGTAGAATTTTCAAACTAAATGAAGTTGACTTGTAATACCTCCTAGCACATTATTTCCAGAATTTTATCATGTGCCAATAAATATTGTTACATTACATTTTTATTTGAGCAGAGAAATCTTAAAATATGACTTTTTTTCTGAGTGAAAAAGCCTCTGTGCTGTTTAATATCAGAAGAAAATCCAGCCTGATTCAATCTTAGATGGACCTTCTTCCCCCAAAATACACCCTCTTACTCTTGAAAATAGCTGACTAGCATATAACATCTGTTCCTTCCTTCCCTTCAAAAACCAAAAGAAAGCAAATCCAATATTTTTAAATAACACTTTTCTCTACTATAAAATGTAATTTCTCTAAGTGTCCACTGCTGGGGAGAAGTAAACAGAGAAAAAAAATTCCTTACAGCTCTATATATTACCAGTATCACCAGTACCAGATTCAACTGTTGGAGAAGAACCTCCCTCAGAAGAAGTTAAGAGGGAATTTGCTGCTGCTGCTGCTGCTAAGTCACTTCAGTTGTGTCCAACTCTGCAACCCAATAGACGGCAGCCCACCAGGCTCCCCCGTCCCTGGGATTCTCCAGGCAAGAACACTGGAGTGGGTTGCCATTTCCTTCTCCAATGCATGAAAGTGAAAAGTGAAAGCGAAGTCGCTCAGTCATATCTGACTCTTAGCGACCCCATGGACTGCAGCCTACCAGGCTCCTCTGTCCATGGGATTTTCCAGGCAAGAGTACTGGAGTGGGGTGCCATTGCCTTCTTGTGCCTCTTTTTCTCTACCAAAAAGTGAATTTTATGAAGGATATTTTTCAATTACTGTTTGATTAGAACAGCCTGTAGAGGGCGTCCTTACATCAAGAGCTGGAGGGGTTAGAGCACTATTGAGGGAAAAAAATATTTTCAACTAAAACTGCACCTTTCTGGAGTAAAGAAAATGTCTACTGTGTTGTGAAATTATTATCTTTGACTGGGGAACAATTGGCATTACAATGCTAAAGTGCTGTAAGTATTGCTGAATGTATATGAATGCATTACATAAATGAATAATCACTGAAATAAAAAATAGTGAAATCTTTGAATAGATGTGAATTTTATTGTAAAGTTAGAATGGCTGTGAAGCTTTGGTTGCAAACAGACTCAATCATGATTTACTTGTCAGTGTGAGGTATAGTGGTTAAGAGAATAGGCTTTGAAATCAAAGTGACTGGGATTTGAACCCTGACTCTACCACTGACCAGGTAAGTAACCATAGTTACCACTGGGTAACCACAGTCAGCTAACTTACTGGACCTTTTTGAGCCTTGTTTCTCCATCAGTAACGTGGGAATAAAAATAGCACCTACCTATTTTAAAGTGTTGTGAGAATTAAGTAAGCTCTTACTTTTACAATTAAGAAGTTCAAATCCATTGGAGATTTCTTGTTGTTAGGGAAATTAAAATAGAGGAAGTCTTGTTCTGGCTTCAGAAGCAGGAGAGCATGTTCTGACCTGCTTCTGACTGGCCTGGACACTGCCTGGATTCTGTGCCTGCCTGCAAACACACGTCAGGTGGCACTGTAGATTAAAAAAAAAGGAAGTGGGTCTGGAATTCTTGAGCCCCTGAGGGTCTGGCCAGCATCCCCACACTCCAACCCCAGATCTAACAAAATCTTATGACTCACAAGATAAACAGCATTGTAAAAGTTTAAAAAAGAACCAGGGCTGCACTTTTGTGTGCAAATTGATGATATGTTTGTAGCCCAGGATTGTAAGTGGGAGCCCTGGAAACTATAATTTGAAGTCTCACCCATGGGATGGACGCATTGCCCAGGACCTTGTCCCAAATGGGACTCTAGATTGCTATTGATGAGGGACTTCTAGGGCTGCTCAAGCCTGGATGTTGGTTGGCACAATTTGGTGATGTATGTGCTTTTACTTTTCTTCATTGTTTCTTTTCTTTTCAGTTCAGTTGTTCAGCTGTGTCCAAATCTTTGCTACCCCATGGACTGCAGCACACCAGGATTCCCTGTCCAGTACCAACTCCTAGAGCTTGCTCAAACTCATGTCCATTGAGTCAGTGATACCATCCAACCATCTTATCCTCTGTCTTCCCCTTCTCCAGCCTTCAATTTTTCCCAGCATCAGGGTCTTTTCGAATGAGTCAGTTCTTTGCATCAGGTGGCCAAAGTACTGGAGTTTCAACTTCAGCTTCAGTCCTTTCAGTGAATATTCAGGACCGATTTCCTCTAGGGTTGACTAGTTTCATCTCCTTGCAGTCCAAGGGGACTCTCAAGAGTCTTCTCCAACACCGCAGTTCAAAAGCATCAATTCTTCTGTGCTCAGCTTTCTTTATGGTCCAACTCTCACATCCATACATGACTGCTGGAAAAACCATAGCTTTGACTAGAAGGACCTTTGTGTTTTCTTTTAATGACTGTATAATTGAAGTCAATTAATCCTCGATTAAATATTGAAATTGTTTATTGTGTGTGACCAGTGGTTTCTTTTGTTAACAAATCCTTCAAACCTAAAATGAAAGTAAAACTTTCAGCAAAACACTTGTTCTTTTTGAAGATCAACAGTTGTACAACTGAAAATATTTCATAATTAGTAATGCATATTCTTTAGTAACTCATGACCCAATACTTAAATGCATGCACCTGTTCCACTTCAGGTTTGCTCTCCCACCTTTGTACCTGTGTGCTCAGTAACGTCTGACTCTTTGTGACCCCCAACCACCAGGCTTCTCTGTCCATGGGATTTCCCAGGCAAGAATACTGGAGTAGGTCGCTATTTACTTCTCCAGAGGATCTTCCTGACCCAGGAATGGAACCCATGCCTCTCCTACACTGACAGGTGGATTCTTTACCATTAAGCCACGAGGGAAGCCCTTCCCCACAAGGGATTGAGTCAAACAACGCGCCCATCCCCACAGGCTCAATCCTTGGGACATCTGTCGCAGCATTTGGATGCCAAAAAACAGAAGTAAACAACTTTATTCTGAGTCTGAAATCTAAACAAAACAAGAAACCCCCTTTTGCTTCCGTTTTCATCACACATCCAAGGGATTTGGCAGGGGGCAAATTAAATCCCTACTGGGGTTTAATGGGTGTGGCTGGCCAGAGCCCATTGCCGGCCAACTACTCTTCCCGTATGCAAGGCCCAGAGCCTTGGCTTGCTCTAAAGCGCCTGCGATTTCAGCAGCAGCGCGGCGCGCCTCCAAATTTCTCCATATACCCGCAACTATGAAGATAGTCATGGCTTTTGGGAGCCCGACCCCAGCACGTTAGGTAAGCCTGTCATCCAGAGCTCAGGGTGCTGCCGGTGAGCAGGGAGAAGAGCCTCCACAGCTGTAAAAAGCATTCTCCGCAGTGTGAGACAAGTGAGGAGTGAAAGCCCCACGCCCTGGTCAGCCCCAGCTCCAGCAACCAGGACACCTCTGGACAGTGGACTCTCGGGTTTTAAATGGATGGGAATGCGCCAAGTGTTTGCAGATGTGAAGAATGACAGTGGCGGATGGGAGAGGATAGTGTTTGCAGAGTGAAGAATGACAGTGGCGGAATATGGGAGAAGTGGGACAGTGGGGAAAGTGGAGGAATGTGAGCCTTCATTTAACACCGGGGTACCAATGAAACTTATCATCATCATTATTATCATCTGGGTTCAGTCAAGCCTTAATAAGTCAGTTCACCGCATTTCCCCCCGTTCATGCCTCGTCTGGCCGGAGGCAGCGCAAGTGACGTCTCAGGGGTCCCTTCGAGCGCCCTTTTCCGCGTCTGCTCCCCAGCGGCGCACGGCGGCTGGACTCTGCCTCCGGGGTTCCGCGCCGCCCCACCCCCGCGCGTCCCTCCAGCGCCCCCCAGTGACGACCGACTGGGCACCGTCACTCATTGCTCGCACCGCACTTGCGCCTGCCCTTCCCGCTCTAACTCTCCCGCTATATTTAACCCTCTGACCGTTGTGTCTCCTTCGGCGGGCTGGCATCTCCTGCTTTGCCAGTCTTGCGCCTCTGCTCCCTCCTCTCCCACCTGCTCCCCCTTCCCTTGTCCCGCTCTCGCCAGGTCTTCTCCCTCCTCCTACTCCTTCTCCGGCACACCCAGGCTCACTCGTACCAGAGCCAAGAGGCTACACGCCCAGCCGTCTACGCGGGGAACTGCTCCGGCTGGGAGACAAGGGTCGGGTAGGTGCGGGAGGAGTTTCAGCTGCGAGAACCACGGTCCAGGAGGTCTGGAGTAGCATGGCCCGGAAAAGCGCCTTCTCTGCCGGCGCGCTCTGGCTCTGGAGCATCCTCCCGTGCCTGCTGGTGTTGCGAGCGGAGGTCGGGCAGCAGCCGGAGGAAAGCCTGTACCTGTGGATCGACGCTCACCAGGCGAGAGTGCTTATAGGTAAGGCATCGCGGGAGCTTCTGCTTCTTCCCAAATGCCTGGGTCTTCACTCTCTCCAGCTCTTCTATTAAAGGAGAGAGACATGCATTTAGAATGTTTTAAAACTTTCTTTTCAAGGCAGATTGTCCCCTTTTTAGTTAGCTGCGTGCTTGCTAAGCCCCTTCAGTCGTGTCGGACTCTTTGCGATCCTATGGACTACCGCTTTTCCATCTAAAATGTTTAAGCTTTTTTCTCCATAAATCTAAGCTGTTCTAATGTTCTGATCATGCTGTTGTTGGTTTCTACCATCCAGCGTTTTTCCGTGGACCGAGCATTTGTTGGCACCGGTTTTTTCCACAGTTCACTCCGTTTCACGGAAAGCATACGTCTTTGCCATCATTCTTATCATCCACAGGAAGATTAACTGGTACCTGAAGGCAGGTGCTTTGTGAAAAGAAATGACCCATTACTAATTCTTCGGTGTTCTTTTGGCACGCAAGTTCTGATTTGGATTCTTCTAAGTTCAGCTAGTTTGATAGCTTTATTTCTTTGTGTGTGTTTTTTAAACCAGGACTTGAAGAAGATATCTTGATTGTTTCAGAGGGGAAAATGGCCCCCTTTACACATGATTTCAGAAGAGCACAGCAGAGAATGCCAGCTATTCCTGTCAATATCCATTCTATGAATTTCACTTGGCAAGCTGCAGGGCAGGTGAGTCCTGTTAACCAGGAAGGCTGGAGAAAATCACCCTTTAATATTTCCAGCACCTGATGGCAGATAGAAATAAGACGATATAGCATATAGTTGGCTACATTTTTCTTTTTTACAATTTTCAAGAGTGATTTCTCATCTGATCTCCAAAGCAAATAAAGAGTTAACTCCCATTTATTTAAATATGTCACATAAATTGAAGATTCCCAAAAGAAAGAGCTAGGCAAAGTGCCTAAGATCACTATTTTGATAAGTCTCAGTGTCTTCAGACTGCTGGAAATATAATGACCTCAAATAGCATTACTTTTTTCCATGCTCATTGACATTAAAATTAAACATAATACTTAAAAGGCTCTTTTCTCCATAGTATCGATATATACCCACCACCTGTGACATTGTTTACACTTTAAAACAATTTTTTAAGTCTGTAAGTACTTTTGACATTGTACTTTGAAAAAATGGCATATTGAGTGTTTTTTACTAATGATAACACTACATATTTCTGGTACAAGTTCATAGACTCAAAGTGTCATAAGAGAATGTTTGCAAAATATTGGAAGCTATTGGTTTTTTAATACCTTCACATGAAAGAGAAAACTACCCTGTATTTTTATGAAGAAGCATCCCTTTTATTTCTTAGCATATTAGCATCTTTTTTTATGCTTCAGTATTACATAAATGACCTGTAATTTGGAAAAGAAAGGGAGGATAAAATGTAAGCTTAGTTCCTTTTGTTCAATTGGAGAATTTACTCTAGAGGACAGATGGTAAGTTAATAAATTCTTCCACTCATTAGTGAGTAAAATGTGTCTACTTATGAAAATCATTATAACTAAAATCACATTTTAGGTCTTTTATTCCAAAGCTGCTTAAAGGGCTATTTTCATAAAGAATGTGATCCAGAAAACACTTTATAAAAATTAGTTACTTTGAATTGAGACACCACTTTGGTTCTCTCTAATTACCTGGTGTAATATAGGCATGATTATTTAAGCTGCCTTTTCCACAGGTCTGTTCTCTCGTTTTTCCTTTCAACTCTAGATCCTTCAACACTTCCATTGTCATAAAGGAATAGATGTTTTGGGTCCACCAGAGTTCCTAATAGGAGGGTCATCTATACTGCAGATAAGCTCACTGAGGCTCCTACTGCTCTCTGGGGAGGGTATTCCTTTCTTCCCCCCATACAGTTTCCTCTTCATAGATACTTTATGGACAGCTAATCTTGAATTATTGTGAAACCCAGTGATAAATCAATGAATGGCCTTTTATTGTCACCTTTTATTTTTCACCTGAATCTATTGTGTTTGACCACTTGTCAGCTGGGATCAATATTTATTCTGTGATTTTAAAAAGGAACATTTTCTTTATTTATACTTCTATAGATTTGTAAGAACCATTAGGGACTTCCCTTGTGTCTCAGTGGTAAGAAACCTACCTGTCAATGTGGAATACAAGGGTTTGACCCCTGGGCTGGGAAGACCCCCTGGAGGAGAAAATGGTAACCCATCAAGTATTCTTGCCTAGGAAATCCCATAAACAGAGGAACCTGGCTACAGTCTATGGGGGTAAAAAAAAGAGTTGGACACAACTTAGTGACCAAACAACAACGAAGAACCATTAGTTAGTTTGACTTGCAGCCCTCCCTAGCTGAAAGTGTTCAGTAACTTCAGGCAAAGTAGAAAATATTAGTAGCTCTGGTTAGTTGATTTGATTGGTTTATCAATCTATTTATTTTTCCTATGAGTTTGTCTTCTGAAGAATGGAACTTGAAGCAAAGGCTTAAATTCCATGCTCTCTCCCCTTTGCAAACATTGGCATATTGTTGAGTACAGAATGGACTGCATATCCAACAATCTGAGGAATATTTCTTGTAGAGGATTAGAGAGGGTGGTGGAACTGGTATGCAGATGAAGCTTCGAGAGTCTTTTTCTCTCTGGTTTAGGTGTTGATTCCTCTTGTGGATTATGCTGGCCAATATTAGCACCTCAGTTCAGTTTACTCCAGATAGGTTACCACAGGTAACTGCGTGAAATCTGTTATGTTTCTTTTTTGGAGGAGTGGGGGATACTGAGAAAGGGGAAAGGATCTACATGATGCCAAACAGCAAGATGTTTTAAGATATTATTTAGATGTGACTAATGCCAATAAAGTTCTGTGATTCCAGCACCACAATTTTTGAAATGCATGGAAATTTTGAATATGGAAAAAATATGACTTCAATACCAAAAAATACTTTAAGATTTTAGAAAGGCAACTTTCACTAAATCCAAACCACATCAAAACTTCTACATGGAAAAATGAAGAGTTCCTTCCTTTATCTAGTTATTTCATTCAAAATATCAAACATTTAGGGATTTCAGCACAAGCAAGACACATAGCTTATTAATGAAAATTTAAACTTAAATATTAAATGTTTTGGTAACCCATGGAAAATTAAAAATTTTAGGATTGAAGATCCAGTAGGTGTTATCTACTTCTAATAAAGTATTTGTTCACTAACCCAAGCTATTCTTGGGGCCATTTAAAAGGACTTTCAAGTTCGACTCCAAACAAATGCAAATAAAAATTACATTGAGATTCATTTCCTCACACTACGTTGGTCAAGTTTTTTAAAGTAGTTTTAGTTTGTGGAGGATTATCCTTACTGATTTGTTTCTGATGCATGTTAGCCTTTCTGTAGGGCGATTTGACTCTGATGGCAAAAGAATTGACATAGATCATTTGACTAGGTAGGATATTTTACTCCTGGAGATTCATCCTGAGAAAATAATCATGGATATGAATAAAGTTTTTGGTGCCAGCCTGTTTGTTGTCATGCTATTAATAAAAGAAAAAAAAATGGGCAGAACCTATAAGTCTCTGATAATGGCAGGAAGCATTAATAAGAATATCTAGACATCTACTCAGTGCAATGGAAAGATGTTCATGACAAATTATGCAATAGCCTATAATAGTATATTCTGTTTAGTTTCATTACAAAATATATGGACAGTTTTAGGAAAACATGTCTGATAAATGTCTAATCCTCCAAGGTGTTCAGTTCAGTTCAGTTAAGTCGCTCAGTTGTGTCCGACTCTTTGTGACCTCATGAATCACAGCACGCCAGGCCTCCCTGTCCATCACCATCTCCCGGAGTTCACTCAGACTCACGTCCATCGAGTCCGTGATGCCATCCAGCCATCTCATCCTGGGTTGTCCCCTTCTCCTCCTGCCCCCAATCTCTCCCAGCATCAGAGTCTTTTCCAATGAGTCAGCTCTTCGCATGAGGTGTCCAAAGTACTGGAGTTTCAACTTTAGCATCATTCCTTCCAAAGAAATCCCAGGGTTGATCTCCTTGCAATCCAAGGGACCCTCAAGAGTCTTCTCCAACACCACAGTTCAAATGCATCAATTCTTCGGTGCTCAACCTTCTTCACAGTCCAACTCTCACATTCATACATGACCACAGGAAAAACCATAGCCTTGACTAGACGGACCTTAGTCGGCAAAGTAATGTCTCTGCTTTTGAATATACTATCTAGGTTGGTCGTAACTTTTCTTCCAAGGAGTAAGCATCTTTTAATTTCATGGCTGCAATCACCATCTGCAGTGATTCTGGAGCCCCCAAAAATAAAGTCTGACACTGTTTCTACTGTTTCCCCATCTATTTCCCATGAAGTGATGGGACCAGATGCCATGATCTTCGTTTTCTGAATGTTGAGCTCTAAGCCAACTTTTCGCTCTCCTCTTTCACTTTCCTCAGGAGGCTTTTTAGCTCCTCTTCACTTTCTGACATAAGGTGTTAACATTAGTTATATCTACCTTTACTGTGTTTTGGTTTTTCCACAGTGAATGTGTTTTGATTTGTAATTTAAAAATTATTTTACATTAAATGTGTGTAAAAAGTTATACTTCAGAATCTAAAACTGGATGATGTTCTATATTAAAATAGTTTACTTATATTTTTATCCAGTTTCATTTTTGCACAGCAGATCACTCAACAAAATGGTAAAATGGTAAAAGAGTTTGTTTCCATGGCTGATCTTAACCTATGGATCCCAAAGAATTTGCTTATGTATATCTGATCCTCACTGACTATTTTTTTGTGAAATCTTCAAATGTCTGCTTTGCTAAATTTTCCAGCCTGAAATCAGATTCCTTGACCTCTTCCTCTCTCTTAAAAATCCTGTCTCTACTTGCTTGCCCATTTAAAATATTCATTCATTTTCTGACATGCACCTTCTCAAGACTTTTAGATTAGAGAATTTCTACTAAAGAGGCTTAAACTTAAAAGATTTTGGGTAATTAAAGAGAGAATAGTCTTTATTACTGTATATAACTTTTAATAGTTGATATTTTTCAATGAGGCATTCTTTATTCTAATTTTTCCCTAAATTTGAGGCAAGTAGAGGCCAAGAGCAACTACTTTGGTTTTCTACACTACACACTAATTAAATATTTCATTTGGAAAATAACCCTTTCTAAACCTAAAGGCTTTCAAATAAAACTTTAATGAGAAGTTTTGTTAGACAAATCTGAATTCTAATACTGAGACACCACTGTTGATTTCCATAAGAAGAAATTTGGTGTTAGGCCAAATATTTTATTTCTAGAAATCATGTAAATAGATCTTTGTTTATAAAGATTATATAGACTTGACCTTAATCACTTTACTATATTCTATCACCTGCATAAAGATGCTAAGGTACTATAACTCCTGGTCCCTAGTAAATAGGGCATCCCTTTTTCTGTTGGCTTCTTTTAGCAGTGATGATGAATTTATGCTGAGCCATCTATGCTAGTTTTCCTATCTTCTTACAACCAACTGCCTGTACTTCGTGATGTTTGGCAAGGGTTGGAATGAAATTGGTGTCTGTGGAAGAGAAATCTTCCGGATGAAGATAATGGGCCAATATTAACTTTAAATCCACCACCTGGATTATTAAGCAAGCTCTGATGATCTGTACCAATAGGTCCAGATCTTAGAGTAAGCTTTTTGTCATGTATTGTTGTTGTTTAGTTGCTGAGTCGTGTCCGACTCTTAAAACCCTATGGGCTATCCATGGGATTTCCCAGGCAAGAACACAGGAGTTGGTTGCCATTTCCTTCTCCAGGGGATCTTCCCCACCCAGGAATTGAACCTGAGGTTCCTGCCACGTCTCCTACATTGCAAGCGGGCTCTTTACCACTGAGTCACCAGGGAAGCCCGGTATAGTAGTCATGTATAGTGGTCATAATTCTTGCAACCTCTAGAAGTCACTAATATATACATATATATATATATATATATATATATTCATTTTTCTCAGTTTTAGGATGCTTAAAAACAAACGTTTAGAATATTGCTGTGGATACAGGAAAGGAAGAACATTTTACCTGCTGCCCTGGGGAAATGGGTGGACATGTGTATGGTGTGGAAAATTAACTTTATTGGATTAAACTGCAGGAACATGCTTCTTTGTTCAATGTGTGATCATTGAAAATAGAAAATATTAGATATGCTGAAGATACAATGTATAAAGTGAAATATCTTCCAAAATGTAAGGTTAAATATAAATGTGTTCATAACTTTTACTAGCTCTCTACAATTAAAAAAACTTCTTGAATTACTGAAAACTGCCAGAAGTAATAACAATAATACAAAGCCAAATATAAGGAAAGCCTGAGACTTTTGCCTAGATTGTTGTGTCTTTGTAAATGATTCCAGTTAGCACCCAAATTTAGCCTTTTTTGGTTGTTCTTAAGTGAAGCATTGTTGTTTTATTATAGAATGTTGTGTTATTTTATATGTACAGCAAGGTGGTTCAGTTATACATATATATATGATTTTTCAGATGGTTCAGTTATACATGTATGTATATATTTTACAGATTCTTTTCTATTATAGATTACAAACTATTAAATATAGTTCCCTGTGCTATACAGTAGGTCCTTGTTTTTTATTTTATATATAATAGTGTTGGGGTCGCACAGAGTCGGACACGACTGAAGCGACTTAGCAGTAGTAGTAGTAGTAGTAGTAGTAGTAGTAGTAGTAGTAGTAGTAGTAGTAGTAGTATGTAACATAATGTGCGTGCATGCATAATGTGTGTCTTTGCGATCTCATGGACTGTAGCCCACCAGGCTCCTCTGTCCGTGGGATTTTCCAGGCAAGAATACTGGAGTGGGTTGTCATTTCCTTCTCCAGGGGATTTTCCTGACATAGGGATCAAACCTGTGTCTCCTTTATTGGCAAGCAGATTCTTTGCCACTGTGCCACCTGGAAAGCCTGTATATGTGTATTTGTATCCAAATTCAGCTTTAAAATGAAGAAAGTACCATTGAGGGGGAAAAAAAGTCAGAAACAGACCATTTTCCTGACAACTGACTCACATTTTTCCAAGTTTTATTTGTTTGTTTGTTTGTTTTTAAATAGGATCACTCTACTGACAGGTATAAGATCAACTGGATCATCCCCTAGAGAGCTTGTTTTGCAATATGGTGGTTGATATGATGTAACACTGGGCCCCTTAAATTGGTTGCAATTCCAAGTCTCAAATTTCCCCTTGGACTGGTTGAGTTAAGAAGACCTGTATTAAAATGGTATTTTCCTTCCTTTCTCCCCTTGACAAAAATCAAAGAAAAACAATAGAGAGTGAATTTTCATTCAACTACTTCCTCTCTCTCTTCAAAGCGACTGCCAAATGCCCTTAAACACCTCCTCCCAACTCTGAAGTTATGGTAGTACTTATTGTTATTGGTTAAATCCTTTAATGTGTACTGTCCACATCTTTTTCCTGATGGAGTTATGATTGTGTTGGTAGTTACAACCCAAATAGTTGCATCCCTTTGCACTCTTGGAGTTTGCAGCAGTTTTATGTCACCAAATGAAGGAAATGCCTTGATTTTTTACCCCTGTTTCATGGTTTCCAAGTGAAAATGTGGAAACGTTTACATACTGTGGGCATGATTTCTTTTTTAAAAAAGAAGGTACTCATATCAAAAGCACAACTTTAAACCTTTAGTGTTTAGATTCTGCTACACTGTGGTATTTTGCATTGTGGCATTGTGGACATGCCACCAGGGATCAAAGAGTAATTCTGCAGAGTGCCCATTTCATTTAGCAAGCAGGCATGTGCCAGCCATCTGTTGTATCCACTGATAGAAAACAGCAGTAAGTTCCTCAAACTTTTTCCAGGGGAAAAAAAAAAGAGACTTTATAGCTTAAAGGAGATGAGTTGCAAGGTACCTTGTAAGCCTCATCTGGTTCTAGAGCGATTTACATGGCATAAGTGTAAACCCTGCTATGTCTTCCTCACACGGTGCTGTCAACATACATAAACAAACCCTTTGCTGTTATCCTCTATGTTTATTCCTGACTTTTAAATGTTTGCACCAATAGAAATCTTTTAAATTGTTGTGGTGAGGTGGAAAGAAATGATGTTCAATAAAGCATTTTGTTTTGGATTAAGCTCATTTAACTTAAATGTCCCTGATGAGTAGGATGAGTGTTGTAAGGAAAGAATTTGAGGATTAAAGAGTGTTACAGGAAGGGGGGACACCTTCCATAGCCCGAGAGTGGACTTTCGTCTAACACTCTGAAATGAATTGTCTCCAAGGAGACTACTGGGAAGGCGTGCTTGGGTGGAGAGCAGTAGGGTAAGGGAACCCAGGAGGACTGCTCTGCCATGTGGCTTGCTGTCTTGGGTTTTATGGTGATGGGATTAGTTTCTGGGTTGTCTCTAGCTAGTCATTCTGACTGAGGGTTCTTTCTCATGGCCCATGCATTGCTCAGCCAAGAGGGATTCCAGCGAGGAGGGTTCTGGGAAGTTGGTAGGCATGTGGCATCTCCTTTTGACCTTTCCCAAATTCTTCCGGTTGGTGGTGGCTTGTGAGTTCCCTGTTCCTTACCAGACCTCCTGTTGTAAGATGACTCATGCAGATAGTTAACTACGGTGCCTAACCAGGGTGGATAACAGTTTCAGTCAGTGTTTCCCCTAACAAGAATATAGTGAAAATGCTCTTCATCTTTCAGCCAGGTCTCTGGAAGAGGTATTATCAGATCAGGGCTTCTTTGGCTGCAGGTTTTAGCTGGCTTTCTCCATTTGCCAGCCTGGGATGAACTTAGTTGCGTTCCCCTGAACACTTCTGGATGAGGAGTTGCTCTCCCATGCAGTGTTTCTCTCTGCCTCTGGCACTCAGTCAGTCACCAGATACAGACACTCAGTTAGTCACTGGAGCACACAAAGAGGAGTAAGCATGGTCCCTGCCCTCAGGGAGCTCATAGTCTAGGAAGCAAATATCCATCACTCCCAAGCAAATGAGCTTAGCAGGTCTAGGACTGGCTGAGAGCACAAAGAAGGCCACCCCTTTCTCTGTCTGGAGGAGGAAGGACGCCAGGAGCTGAACTCCTGCAGGATAAGTAACCTTTCATCAGACCAGCAAGAGAAGAAAGTGCTTTTCAAGTGAAGAGCTCAGGCTGTTCAAGGGCATGGAGGTCTTAAAGGGGAAGGCGTCTTTTAGGTGATCACAGTGGACCTTGTATCTTATCTGGACCTTGCATCTTATCTGAGAGGTTATGGAAATTCAGTAAAGGGGATGTCAAGGTCAAACAATGGACAAGGGTTTTGGGGGAGAAGAAGGTAGAAACAATTTAAGGAGGTTTCTCTCTTTTCTACCATGAAGAGAATGGACTCAGACACTTTGCAGCTTTGTCCCAGGGACATATTAAGTAAATCTGGTTTCTCTGTTAAGTAGACAGTGGCTTTTCTTTTTTAAAATTTATTTGAGTATAGTTGATTTACAGTGTTGTATTAATTTCTGCTGTACAGCAAAGTGACTCATATACATATACATAGATATACACACATTCTTTTTCATTCTCTTTTCCATTATGGTTTATCACAGGATATGAAATATAGTTCCCTGTGCTATATAGTAGGGCCTCGTTGTTTATCGATGCTATACGTAATAGTTTGCATTTGCTAATCCCAAACTCCTAAAACATCCTTTCCCCAAACCCTCTCCCTGCTTGGCTACCACAAGCCTGTGGTTGCATGTTTGCAACCTCTGTGTCTGCATGTTTCATAGATAAATTCATTTGTGTCGTATTTTAGATTATGTGACAATGGCTTTTCTACAACTATAATTTAGCTCTTGTTTTTCTTACTAAACTTTTGAAAGTTTGTGATGATTAATCTCAGCTCCAGGTTAAATTTTTTTAGGTAATTAGAGCATAGAACTATTAAAGAAAATAACTTTATATTTTAAAAAAATCACTTTATGTGAGTGCATAGGAAAAAAATTTGCTAATGGAATATAGAACTTTGAACTTACTGTAGAAGGATGCTTGAGTAAAAAAAATAATGTTCAAAGAGGAATTGACTTAGCATTCTCAACTCTCATATTACATTTCTAATTATCAAGAAAAACTTTCCAAGTATCAAGAAAAAGTATGATAAAGATAGTAGGAATTGTACTTGGCAGGTGATCTTGCAGTTGAAATAATAAGAAGTTGAACAGTGTAAGTGGATGAATTCAAACTATGCCTGCTTCTTCAAGTATTCGATTTTCTTTCAAAACCTATGAGTTAAAACTCTAAGATCAAGGAACAAATGTCTCTGCCTCTGAGAGATACATTTTATCTTCTTTTTAGATTTTATGGATGAATCTGATGAAAGACATTTGGAAAATATCAGGCATTTTTGAAACCTATTCACCTGAACAAACCTCCCAGGCAGCAGTGTGTTGTGGGCCTGGGACAAAGGGACATATTTGGGGAGTGAATTCTTAGCTGACAGTGAGATAAAGGACATGAACCCAGTCCCTGCTTAGCTGCTCTTGGCCAAAACTCAGATCATGCCTTGGGTACAAAACATAATTAAGAACCCAGTCCCATATGGGCGGTTCATGTTGAGGTATGGCAGAAACCAACACAATATTGTAAAGCAGTTATCCTTCAATTAAAAATAAATGTTTCTAAAAAAAAGAAAACATACTAAAAAAACAACCAGAATAAAACAACGTAGACAAAAAACCAAAAGAACCCAGTCCCTGCCCTTGAGAAAATTAGAAACCAACTGGAGAGGCAGCTATATGGAAACAGATCATTTTAAGAATTCCTGGTAAGCAATGGCACCCCACTCCAGTACTCTTGCCTGGAAAATCCCATGGACAGAGGAGCCTGGTAGGCTGCAGTCCATGGGGTCACTACTTGTCAGACACGACTGAGCGACTTCACTTTCACTTTTCACTTGCATGCATTGGAGAAGGAAATGGCAACCCACTCCAGTGTTCTTGCCTGGAGAATCCCAGGGACGGGGGAGCCTGGTGGGCCGCCGTCCATGGGGTCGCACAGAGTCAGACACGACTGAAGCAACTTAGTAGCAGCAGTAGTAGCAGTGTTGCAGAAGCCAGAGAAGGAAATGGCACCCCACTCCAGTACTCTTGCCTGGAAACTCCCATGAATGGAGGAGGCTGGTAGGCTGCAGTCCATGGGGTCGCTAAGGGTCGGACATGACCAAGTGACTTCACGTTCACTTTTCACTTTCATGCATTGGAGAAGGAAATGGCAACCCACTCCAGTGTTCTTACCTGGAGAATCCCAGGGACAGAGGAGCCTGGTAGGAGGCCGTCTATGGGGTCGTACAGAGTCAGACACGACTGAAGCGACTTAGCAGCAGCAGCAGCAGTGTTGTAGAAGTACTGAAGCATTCCCAGGTTAGAATGGACTCTGACACTGAGTCTGAATTGGACAAGCACAAACATGGAAGAAGGGATGATTTTCAGGGAAAGGAGACAACGTAGAGTGAGGCATAGAGACCAGGCATACATTATCTGGGGAACTAGTACTTTGGTGCGGCTGGAGTGTATGTACAAGGTAGGCAGTGGAGAGGAAGGCAGGGGCTAGGTCTCCACAACTTCATCCTTCATGTCAAGGCACCTAAAACTTACTCTATAGGTAATGTTGAGTCAGTCCGTGAAAAAGTATGAAACAGAGTACAATAGAATCTGCCTGCAATGCAGGAGACCCGGGTTTGATCCCTTGGATTGGGAAGATCCCCTGGAGAAGGAAATGGCAACCCACTCCTGTATTCTTGCCCGGAGAATCTCGTGTATAGAGGAGCCTGGCAGGCTACAGTCCATGGTGTTGAAAGAGTCACCCACGACTTAGTGACTAACCCACCGGAGTACGAGAGAGGCAGAGTTAGAATTTAGATCACCCTGTCAGCAGAATGGGGGATGCCTCTGAGCTGGGTGTTTCCATATAGTGTTATGGAAAACCCAAACAAACTTTTTGGCCAAACCACTGTTCATTTTTAATTATTTTACTCTCCCCATAAATGTTCATGACAGGAAGGACTTTGACCTATTTGCCATACAATTCTAGGTCCTGGAACAGCTCCTAACACACAGTGCTGCTGCTGCTAAGTCACGTCAGTCGTGTCCAACTCTGTGCGACCCCATAGACAGCAGCCCACCACGCTCCCGTCCTTGGGATTCTTCAGGCAACAATACTGGAGTGGGTTGCCATTTCCTTCCCAAATGAAAGTGAAAAGTGAAGGTGAAGTTGCTCAGTCATGTCCGACTCTTTGAGACCCCATGGACTGCAGCCTACCAGGCTCCTCCATCCGTGGGATTTCCCAGGCAAGAGTACTGGAGTGGGTTGCCATTGCCTTCTCTGGACACACAATAGGCAATCAATAATGAACTGTTGAATGAATGAATACATTATTGTTCCCATTTGAGAGAGAAAACAACTGAGAAGAGCAAAGGAAGAACAAGTGAAGAGTGACAGGGCTGGGGTTTAAACCTAGAGTCCTTGCACTCCAGTGCGTAATTGCTCAGTCACGTCTGACTCTCTTCAACCCCATGGACTATAGTCCACCAGGCTCCTCTCTGTCCGTGGAATTCTCTGGGCAAGAATACTGGAGTGGGTTGCCATTTCCTTCTCTAGGGGATCCTCCCAACCCAGGGACCAAACCCATGTCTCTTCCATCTACTGCATTGGCAGATGAGTTCTTTACCCCTGAGCTGCCTGGGAAGTCCTGTCCTTACTCTGATCCGTGCTACATAGGTGTATGAACACAGAGAGAGCTCTGGGAACACAGAGGGGGAAGCAGCTAGCTTTGGCTGGGGAAGTAGGGGAAGGCTTCACTAGAGAAGATCTAATATTCAAAGTGGGACTTGAAGAATGTGCATGAGGGGTTAAATCCTCTGAGATGGGAGCAAGGCACAGGAAGGAAGGTATCACAGGCAGAGGCAAAAAAAGTTGTGAAAATGCATTCTGGGCAAGGCTAATGGTACCTGAGACTGAGGCTAGGTGAGTGGAAGGGAGAATACTGGGGGTTCTGGAAGAAGGGAGATGAAGAAATGATGCTGGATACTTCGTAAGGGTCCAATGGAGAAACACTAGAAACCACAGAAAGGTCACTTGACCAGTTCTTATATCTATACAAAAAGCTGTTGGGTTACCTCTAAACTCCTTCCAAATTCTGAACTATTAGTATTCTATACCTTAATATTAAAATATCTTTAATCATTTAATATTAATGGTAATATCTTTATATAAACTGCAATGTCTCTATATTTTTTAAATCAAAGCAGAAAAATTCTTCCTCCAGAATTGTCTCATTGTCAATGTTAAAAAGATTCATCTCAGAATCTTTTCTTTTTTATTCTATGTTAATAGTAACAGTCAATACTTAATAAATCATACTCTGGACTGGCTGCTTTTCTGAGCACTTTACAGATACTATCTCATCAGATCCTCATAACAATCCTAGGGTAGGTACTATTTTTATCTCCACTACACAGATGAGGAAACCAGGGGATAAGAAAGTCAAATTCCTTGCCCAAGACTACACAACTAAGAACACTTATGTATACATTTATATTCTTAAGAGATCTTTGATAATTTTTGGAATATCTCCTCATGCCAAAAAATAGCAATTCAAACAATACTTATCAATGTTTACATGGCCTGGGTTCTGAGAATACAAATTTTTGATCTACCTGCGTTCTAGGAATTCATCAGCTGGTGGTAAAGACTGGCATCAGAAAGGCCATTATGTCTTGGGGCAATCCAAGTGCTGGGTGCTAAAGAATTTCTACACATAGAGCGTTTTAGAAGAAAATGAGTTTATTAAAGACAAAGAGCAGAGATAAAGGGGTATTATGAGCACAGTGGGTGACCTCCTCACAGGCTAGGGAGAGTCAACAGTTTTCGTGGGTTAATAACCAATTTTTATAGCCTGAAGACAAAGAAAATTCCTGCTGGAAGATTTGTGTTAGGTGATTGGTTAGAGTGCTATAAGGTGTTTACTGGAGTGGGCATCTTTGCCTAATTTGAAGTCGGGAAGCTTATTAGTGATGACCATGGGCTTTTGGGCACGGTTACAAAGGGGCTCAATTAGCTTCAGAAATGTCCTTGGTTCTGGGCTCCACTTCTGTGGCACTGGTACAAGACCTCTCACCTGTTGCCTGGGGGCAGGACTCGACACTATGGGACTGCCCTGGGGGTCCAGTGGCCAAGACTCCACACTCCCAAGGCAGGGCACTTGGGCTTAAGTCCTGGTCAGGGAACTAGATCCCTATGTGCCACAACTAACAGTTTTCATCCCACGGCTAAAAGATCCCACATGCTGTAGCTAAGACCTGGTGCAGCCAAATAAATAAATATTTTTAAAAAAACCCAAAATCAAAAAGGCAATCATAATCATTGTGGTAAGTTCTTGGGTTACCACATTTAGTTGGATGAGGTTTTTCACTGCTTGAGGGAATCTGACCAAAGCAGCAAGTTCAACCTGACTAAGCTGAAATCTAGCCCATATTTCACTTGTCAAGTCTTACAGCCTGACACAGAGCTGCCTCTGCTGAGAGGGGACACTTCTACCTAATTTGCACAGAGCCTTCCTATGGGCTAGCTGTTGCCCCCATTAAATGCCCTAAGGAAAGTGCTGCTACTACTGCTACTACTAAGTCGCTTCAGTTGTGTCCGACTCTGTGCGACCCCATAGACGGCAGCCCACCAGACTCCCCCGTCCCTGGGATTCTCCAGGCAAGAACTAGGGGAATATAAAACCAGAGGATCTTGTCATTGTCAAATTTACCTACCTTGTCATAGGTAAATTTGCAATTGCTAATCTTCTGGGATAAACAGCACAGTGGAGGTAGCATCTAAACTGGGTCACAAACTGTTCAGTAGGAAGACAGTGACCATGGCAGGTAGGGTTAGGATGGGCATTCTAGGTCTACTGAATGACCTGTGGGAAGGCACACAGGATTAAGAATCATCGGAGTGGCTGGAGAAAGACAATTTGTTCAGAATTGTTAGGGTTTATGGAACAGAATATCTCAAAAAGTAAGTTTGAGAAGATTATGACGACTACTGTATGCCACTGTTGTCTTGTCTTATAAAAAGTGGCAAGCCATTGAAAGTTTAAAAGTAGATGATGAGGTATCTGTATGGAGGATAACTTTGGTGGCAGATGAAGGGTAGATGAGGTAGCTGACTGAGGACAGGAGCAAATTAGGAAGTTATTTAAGATGCCACAAGAGGTGGCAAGGATGTGAACCAAAGCAGGTAATTGGGAGACGGAGGGAGGAATTAGGAAGATACCACTGATAGGTCTCTTTCAGTATAATTGGATAACTTATTGAATGTGGGTATACTGGAAATGGGGGAATAGAGGGTGACTGACATGTTTGGGAAGATAGTTAGGTCTTAACTGGTAAACTAATTACAGAACAGTTTGAGGTACAATGATAGTGGGGTTCATTTGGAAATTGCTGAAGATGAAATTTCTGCTGAACATCTCAGATGGCAGAGTCTGGTATGCATTTGAAAACTAGAGTCTAGAGCTAAGACATGAGGTATAGAATAGAAATACTGATTTTGGACACTTTGGATCCTTCTTGTCTTCCTCTCTTTCTTCCTTCTTGTGACCTCAACTCAATATGACAAAGCATGTGTTGAATGCTAAAAAATGAAATGTAAATTGTATATGATGCTTGCTTTCAAGGAGATGACAATTTAGTACAGAAGCAGATATGAACCAAAATAGCAATAATACAGCAACAACCATGTTTTAAATGGAGAATGAACAAGATGCTATGAAAGTACTGAAGAGGGCGCATTACCTCTGTTGGGAGAGGAGTGAATTATCAGCATAGGGGCCCTGTGTTCTTCACGGCCTAGCCTATGATATGTGCATTTGGAACAGCTTCTCTGCATGACTTCATGACTTTTATGTACTTGAGATAATTTGGCCTAATGTAGTCTGCCTTCCACTTGCCATATATGTTATATATGTATATATTTGGAAATGAATATAACAAATGTCACTTTACTACTAGGGGATAGAGTAAGTCAGCTCTCCCAAAGGAAACTATCCATGGGAGCTGAAGATGACTTGTTAGGATGCCTCGTTTCCAAGGGCTGGTTCAGTACTCGTCGTGGATGTAGCACTGGGAGAATGCACAAGTCAAGTAGGACATCTAATTAAGGCAAGAACCAGGTGGATCGCCAACAGACTTATAAAAGTATTCTAGTATTTATTTGGCATTTGGGTACTTAGTGAAGCCATTCCTATCATTTGTAAGTTCAATCAGTATTCTTATTTCCAGTTGGATCTGATTAGGATATTTCAGGTTGTATTATATTGCACTTACAGCAGTAGCCAGCAGATGGCAATGTAAAGGTTACTTCTTTGTGGAGCTTTCCACCCCAGCATTTTTAAAGGCTGTAGGGGTGCTCTCTATCTCACCGAGACCTGTTTCAGGGTATTGTGAAACTCATCTCATTAGATCATTCATATATTCAGCAAGTTAGAAAACAACTTTCCCAAATTCAGTGTCCCTGTAAACATTAAAACTCATCAGATGTTTGAGAACTCATCCTAAATAACTAAAAATGTGAATGATTTCATGATATACTGATTACCCATTTCTTCCTTTTAAACAACTGCTCAGTTTCAGACAGGAGTCAAGCCTTGAGTTATCTCTCCATGTTCATCCAGTTTTTTTTCTTTGGTTTCTATTTAAAGGTCACAGACTAGCAGAGTTGAAAGAGATCTCAGAGCTCATCTACCCCATGAATCCCAACTTTTCTTTGAAGCATCCATGATCATGGTCACACAACCTCTATCTGAACATGCTCAGTGGCAGTGAACTTATTATGGCAGATTTTATTTAGTGATTTTGATCATGTTAATCATAGAAAGTTGCTCTTCATAATGGTCCAAAACATGTCTTCCTGTTGTAACTTTAATATTCCAAGACTCCAGCAGTCTGTGCATTCACATTTGGTGAGTCCTACTTTGCGTTTGCACCCTTAAATTTACTGACTCATCCCTGCCATTGCTGATGTAGGGCCTCTGGTTCATTTACTCCTACTTCTTCTCTAGCAAAGACCAACTATTTCTGTGAGTTCATAGAAAGGCTGTACCCATACCATCCTGGAGGGGACCTCTGCTGCTGCAGTGAGGTGCTGAGAGAAGCCGCCTCCTCAGGTCCAGGTTCAGCCTCTCCATGCTTGCTAAGCTATACAAACTCAAGAGGCCAAGCTGGGCTATATTCTTCACAAGACTTACAGCCTCAAAGCAGCTCGGTGTTCTGTGCAAAAATAAGTCTGCCCCTGTCCAAAGTTTAGCACTGAAGTCTGTCACTTGATACCTAATGCAGCACAGCTTAAGACCCTGACCCCAACAGAAGACATCAACATTGAGTTCCTGTAACCCATGCCATTTAGAGTCTTGCTTTACAAGGCAAATAACAAGTCATCTAAGTCAAGACCTATTTCAAATGCCAAATAGAACTTAACTCCAGACTGGCTGATCGTCTCTGGTTTCCAAAGTTTGATTATTAAACTAATCTGATTTCTTGGATACCCGCAGGCTTGAGTTTGGAGAATTATCATTGCATGTCCTATGGTGTCTAGAGTTTGAGGAAACATTTGCTTGTTAACGGAAGGAGAGTATATAATTTAGTACAGCTCTCAGGTTAGTGATAAAGAAACTGCCTGCCAATGCAGGAGACATAAGAGATGTGGGTTCAGTCCCTGGGTCAGGAAGATCCCCCAGAGAAGGAAATGGCAACCCACTCCAGTATTCTTGCCTGGAAAATCCTGTGGTAGGCTACAGATTGTAGGGTCACAAAAAGTCGGACACAACTGAAGCAACTTAACACACACGTGCTCCTAAATTGAGGTAAGAGATTACTCTATCATCCCATTAATAGCAGTGATGCCTTTCTTTATTGCACTTAATAGTTTAAAACACATTTTCATTTATATGATCTCATTAGGTTCATGCAGTCCTTCCAATAACTGAAAAAAATCATGCATTAATGTAACTGCAGATAACTGAATATGAGGGATAACTATAATTTACAGGGAGTGGCCTTAGCCAAAAGTAAAATAATTCAAGCCTAATCTTGAATAGCTATGCATTTTTCTATAATGCACAGATCTGTGTGTGATTTTGTAGAAAGACTTTACGATCTGTGCAGTAGAATACTGTTTAAATTATAAGGAAATATTTCCCATGAAAAATGTAAGTGGGTTATCATTCCATTCCATAGTAAGCATAGAAATAATTACCTTTCATCTGTTTTCCTTTTTAAAATATTAATTTATTTGGCTGTGCTGGCCTTAGTTGCGGCATGCAGGATCTTCAGTGGCAGATGTGGGATCTAGCTTCGTCACCAAGAATCGAACCTGGGCCTCCTGCATTGGGAGCATGGAATCTCAGCCACTGGACAACCAGGGAATCCCCCCAGATCTGTTTTCTTTTGGTATTCCAGATATTTTTTGCTTTCAATTCCTTAAGAAATTCTGCCTACCCAGGACTTTTCTAGGATGGTGTTTGTATGACTCTGGAAAGTTGTTTCATAATATAAAACACTACAGTTTAAGAAAGGTAATTGAATCTGCCCTTTTGAGTGGAGCAAAAAGCCAGGACTAAGGCGAGACAGGCAAGGCTTCCAGGTTACTTGTTGAACCTGGGAGTGAGCTCCTCTGTAAATCCATGATCTGGGTGCCTTGCTTACCTCTCCCTAGCCCAGGTCCTCAACATACTGAAGAATATGATGTATACTGGTTAGTTTTATATGTCAGCTTGACCAGGCCACAGAGCACCCAGACATTTGATCAAACATTATTCTTGCTTTATCTGTGAAATCATTTTGGATGAGATTGACATTTGAATTGATAGACTAAGGGCTAATGTGGGTGGGCCTCATCCAATCAGTTGAAGATCTGAATAGAACAAAAAGGTTGACCCTCTTAGGAGTGAGAGGGGGGAACTCCTCCTACCTGCTGCCTTCCTACAGAAAGAATGGCTCTTCTTGCCTTCTTTCAGACTGGAATGTACACCACTGATGCTCCTCATTCTCAGGCCTTTGGATTCTGATTGGAATAGCACCACTCTCTCTCCTAGTCTCCAGCTTGCCAACTGTCAGCCTCCATGATTATATGAACCAATTCCTTGTAGCAAGTCAATCTATTTATCCTCTTGGTTTCTTTTCTCTGGAGAACTCTAACACATCTAGTTTTCCATGTCAACTGGCTAACAGTGGGAGAAGTTACCATCAAAAAGAGACAAATGAAAACCTCGGCCAAATCCTGATCGACTTAAACTCTTGGGGCCTTGGTCTCTTCAAGTACTAAAAGAAAAGAATTAATTTACTTTGTACCGTGGCAGCAAAATGCAGTTGCATAATGTGTACCAAGTACTTGACACGTAGTAGACACTGAAAAAGTAAGGCCTTTTCTTCCCTTTGTATTAATGAGCTGTTAGTGCTAAATGGGAGCAATGAAGCCAAGGGAAGGTAGTCGGCCAGATCCCAGGCAGGGAGCGTGCTGGCAGGGTGCCCAGATTCCACCCCAAGCCAGGGCAGTTCACTCTCTCAACTCAGAGTGTCACACTGAGCCGGCCTCCGGAGACCTGGCTTCCGGCCTGGCCCCCACACCATTTATCTGGTTCCTCAGACAAGTATTTCATTTTCTTTCTCATCTGTAAAATAAGATTTCCTTTCAGTTCTAAAATGTCTGTGATTTATTATTCATCATTACCATTTCCGCATTGTTCTTAGCTATGTCTGAATTCAAATCACAGGAAGAAAAAACAGTTTGGACTGTTACAACTGTAACAACAACAACAAAAATAAATTTTAAGCAGAATTAACTTTTCAAAATCCTGTTTGCCTTCAGAATACAGATCAAATCTCCTAAAATCTATTTTAGACAACTTTTCTCTGGTTTTCTTATTAGCTTGGTTTTAGCCCATTCAGTTTGACTAATAAACTGACTTTGAGAGCTAAACTCAGAGGCAGGTAAGCCAGGGCAGCTATAGTATTACTATTGATTATCCTTTAAGAGCTTCTCCAAATCATAACATTTATTCCTGGCTTGGCTCTTTGCAAAGAATAGAGAATCAACTCAGATCTTGTCTCACTGTTACAAATTGAGATTTCTTTTTCATTGCAAACTGTCTTTATAGTAATTATAATTTGCAAAACCCAATACTCAGGAACATAAACTAGACTTCATTAAAGTTTGTAGTACTTAATTTCCTGGGTGTAACTATTTTTTTTTTGAATGCTTATAGTCTAATTTTAACTTCGTTACATTTTTCCGTCATAAACTAGTACGCTCTAAATTTTTTTGGAAAATATAGAAAAAGAGAAAGAAGAATAGGGAAGTCATGTATGGTTAACTTATGTTAAAAATGTTAATATTGTGCTGTTTTTTATAGAGCAAACTTATGGATACTAAGTGGGGAAGGAGTGGGATGAATAGGGAGATTGGGACTGACATATATACACTACTACGTATAAAATCGATAACTAATGAGAATCTACTGTATAGCACAGGGAACTCTACTCAGTGCTTTCTGGTGACCTAAGTGGGAAGTAAATCCAAAAAAGAGGGAATATATGTATACGTACAGCTGATTCACTTTGCTGTACAGCAGAAACTAAGACACCATTGTAAAGCAACTATACGCCAATAAAAACTAATAAAAAATATTTTGTTTTTTTTTTTCATTTAGTTGTTTGCACTGAAGTAACAATTTATGTCCGTTTTTGTTTGTTGTTGGGCTTCCCTGGTGGCTCAGCTGGTAAAGAATCTACCCACAATGTGGGAGACCTGGGTTTGATCCCTGGGTTGGGAAGATCCCATGGAGAAGGGGAAGGCTACCCACTCCAGTATTCTGGCCTGGAGAATTCCATGGACTGCATAGTCCATGGAGTCAGAAAGAGTCAGACATGACTGAGCGACTTTCACTTGTTTGTTGTTTGCTTAAGGACAAGTGGGAGCAGTTTCGCAGGTTATTACGTTTGTTCTCTGGTTTATTTAAATATTCTCCTATTTTGATTATGTCTCTAGATAGTTTTTCACTATATAAATTACTCTGTGAAGGGCATCTTGATGCATAAAAGTTTTTCCATATTAGGATTAATAGTATGAATAAAATTGTGGTTATTAACTGTGGAAATAATTCTTCAGATAGATATTAATTAAAATTACACTTCTAATCTAAAAATAATGCCAAAGAATGCTCAAACTACCACACAATTGCACTCATCTCACACACTAGTAAAGTAATGCTCAAAATTCTCCAAGCCAGGCTTCAGTAATACGTGAACCGTGAACTTCCGGATGTTCAAGCTGGTTTCAGAAAAGGCAGAGGAACCAGAGATCAAATTGCCAACATCCGCTGGATCATCGAAAAGGCAAGAAATTTCCAGAAAAACATCTATTTCTGCTTTATTGACTATGCCAAAGCCTTTGACTGTGTGGATCACAATAAACTGTGGAAAACTCTGAGAGAGATGGGAATACCAGACCACCTGACCTGCCTCTTGAGAAATCTGTATGCAGGTCAGGAAGCAACAGTTAGAACTGGACATGGAACAACAGACTGGTTCCAAATAGGAAAAGGAGTACGTCAAGGCTGTATATTGTCACCCTGCTTATTTAACTTCTATGCAGAGTACATCATGAGAAACGCTGGGCTGGAGGAAGCACAAGCTGGAATCAAGATTGCTGGGAAAAATCTCAATAACCTCAGATATGCAGATGACACCACCCTTATGGCAGAAAGTGAAGAGGAACTAAAAAGCCTCTTGATGAAAGTGAAAGAGGAGAGTGGAAAAAGATGGCTTAAAGCTCAACATTCAGAAAACTAAGATCATGGCATCTGGTCCCATCACTTCATGGGAAAGAGTTGGGGAAACAGTGGAAACAGTGTCAGACTTTATTTTTTTGGGCTCCAAAATCACTGCAGATGGTGACTGCAGCCATGAAATTAAAAGACGCTTACTCCTTGGAAGAAAAGTTATGACCAACCTAGACAGTATATTCAAAAGCAGAGACATTACTTTGCCAACTAAGGTCCATCTAGTCAAGGCTATGGTTTTTCCAGTGGTCATGTATGGATGTGAGAGTTGGACTGTGAAGAAATCTGAGCGCTAAGAATTGATGCTTTTGAACTGTGGTGTTGGAGAAGACTCTTGAGAGTCCCTTGGACTGCAAGGAGATCCAACCAGTCCATTCTGAAGGAGATCAGCCCTGGGATTTCTTTGGAAGGAATGATGCTAAAGGTGAAACTCCAGTACTTTGGCCACCTCATGCGAAGAGTTGACTCATTGGAAAAGACTCTGATGCTGGGAGGGATTGGGGGCAGGAGGAGAAGGGGACAACAGAGGATGAGATGGCTGGATGGCATCACTGACTTGATGGACGTGAGTCTGATTGAACTCCGGGAGATGGTGATGGACAGGGAGGCCTGGCGTGCTGCGATTCATGGGATTGCAAAGAGTTGGACACGACTGAGCGACTGAACTGAACTGAAGTGAGCATAAGCATTCTCAGGCATCCCATTGGCTTCCTCGTTCTAAGTTAACTGTTTACTTGCTTATCAAAATGTATCTCTGCACTTTGAAGAACTCAGACATTGATAAAGACAAAAATGTGCAAACAAGGATGTCTGGGTGTCAAATATCCATGTTTCCATATGCTCTGCAAGGATGACGCTAATGAATCATGAGTCTCCAATCACTAAGAGCACAGAGCTAATATGCCATGGCTTTACATTGAGAACTATTTTTTAAAAACATATATATATATCATATTTTAAAACTTTCTATTATATATTGGAGCATAGCCGATTAACAATGTTGTGATAGTTTCAAGTGGACAGCAAAGGGAATCAGCCATACATATACGTGTATCCTTTCTCCCTCAAACTCCCCTCCCATCCAGGCTGCCTATAACACTGAGCAACATTCTCGGTGCTACACAGTAGGACCTTGTTGGTTTATATTTTAAATATAGCAGCGTGTACATGTTGATCACAATCTCCGTAACTATCCCTCCGCACCCCCCCCCCATCCTTCCCCTGGTAACTGTAAGTTCAAGAACTAACTCTTCACTGAGCCCAGTTCTCCATCTAGTTATCTATGCAGAATGAACTACATTCTTCCCAAGTGTTCAGACTCTAGGTTAAACCCTGGAAGAATTTGTCAAGGGCTGCCTCCACCTAGAATGATAAACTCTTAAAAGAGAAGGACTCTTAAAGATTCCTCAGACGCCTTTTTTTTCTGATGAGAAAATTCAAGACCAGGGATGATGACTGACTTTCTGAGGATCACGGAGAAAGCTAGCCACAGAGCACACATCAGCTGACAGCCGGAGCAGAGCTTTCCACTTTGCTTTAGTCTGCATCTTTAAGCTGTGAAAAGGTGTAGTAGCATCACCACATCACAATTCAGTGGTCCCATAAAATGTGGAAGGAAAGAACTGCCTGCAATTTTTCTTCCGGAGTCAAGGAAATCTGTTGATCTGTTCTTATGTTATCCAGTCCAATAAACACATACACATACACACACACACACTTTAAAGTTCAATTTGGGGGCAGCAGTTGGATGGAATCCTTACAGACGCTGCTCAGCTCTGGCCATGGTATGTTTCATCCAGCACAGTGCCTAGGACTCATTGGATATTTAATGATGGCAGTCCCCTAAATCCCAGGCTAGTATCAGTGTGGGCTTTTCCCCTTTCATTTCAACGTCAGCGTCATGGAAATGGTTAGGGAGGCAGTGTGATATCATGGAAAATATGCTGGTCCAGTTCCACCAGTGCTGACCTTGGAAATATGACCTAACCTCTATGACCTTCAATTTCCCCACATGATCTCCTAGAATTCTTCCAGCTCAAAGCTACCATGTTCTACCATTTTACCTTAGAGGGGCTTTATGAAGACTGACCTGTTTACAGAGCTCTCTGAGATCCTGAATTGTGGAGATTCCAACAGCATCAAACGAAACTATAGATATAGATTTTTCAATGAGAGCTGAAAAGTTTTTAATAGTCAAATAATATATATCTTTAAACATAGCACTGTTTTTACTTGACTTTGAAAAGCAAAAGATAGGCTTTATCTTTTGTCCACTGCCTAAGAAGGAAGAAAGTCATTCTGTCAGCACAACGTGTAGTGACCCTTGACCCTTACGTTCCGTTGTCCTTCTCTCATTTCATTTTAGAATGTTGGCTTTTCTTGGGGCTAAATTCTTTCCCCTAGAATCCACCAATCTTAGACTTACAGCCTCTCTCCCTTTCCTTCCTTCTTCCATTTAATAAACATGATTTTCCCCCATGGTACTAGAACTTCTGCTACTTTCATTTCCTCTAATAGTATGAAAAGTGATATGGCACAACCGAAGAAAATTGAGGGAAAACATTCAAGACAGAAATAGAAGGGATAATGCCAAGACGACTCTTAAAAAAAAGCTGATGGAAAGAGTTCTGTGGGAGTGAGATAACTTAGAAATAAATGTATGGGAGGATTTTTTTTTTCCCCCCAGAATAAAGCAGTTTGGTGAGGGGGGCCGCTCAGGGAGAGTAGCATGAACAAATTACCAAGTTCGGGAGTGGAAAAAGTCGAAACAAGAAGGAGCCAGTGCACCAGTCCAGACAGGAGTGGGGAGGAAATGTTGACAGAGAGGCTGCTTGTGAACAGACACTTTCAAGGTCAACCGTTCGTTAGCAGAGCTGGCAGGGAGCTCAGCCTCTCACAGGAAGCATTGCAGGGTGGATCTTCAAGTGCCTTTTGTAAGAACTCCCCCATCATTTTGGCTATCCAGACTTTCGTCATGTTGATGGCCCACACTTCCTATCCATCCAGAATCTCACTTGCTACAATGAAATCTCACTTCTTTTTGTTGTACCCTTAAGGACTTGAGAACAGCCATTTAGCAAAAAGTCACTGACATCAGAGACTAGTTTCCCATACTGATATGTAAAAAAAGAAAGAAAGAAAAAAACCCCACTAAGAATTAAAGACAAAAAACAAAATTAGAAAAGTAATACTTAATTTTCGAAAGCAGCTTTCATAAGCCATTTTAAATAGCTTTAGTAAGCTTTTTGTATGTTTCTCTGAAATTTTGGATTCATATCATTTAAATAAATAGTAGTATTTAATGCATGGCATGAAAGGATTTTTGCACACAATAGGTTTCATAATCAAGTTGACTTTTTGCATAGCATGAAATTACTTGCTCAAATTCAGGTTGTGATAAGCTATGATTTTCTAGATTGATTTGCGTAGTTTCGGTTGCCCCGTTATGCTTTAGTGGTTGGCATATTTTATTCTAGTTTTAATAGTGTTTTATTTAATTTAACCAATTAAAATAGGTTAAGATGTGGACACTGTCCTGCAGTGTATTAAAATCTACTTGATTTAAGAAAGTCTGCAGCTGTTGTGAGCAACTTCACATTTTGTTTCTAAAAGTCACTAATGAGAATATCTAAGTGTTGGTTTTCCAAGATCAGTTTGAATGAAACACCAGTGTGCAGACTAGCCTTCTATAGGTTTAAGCTTTGGCCATACCTCTTAGTTTGATTGTATCACCATTCCATAGCATCATAGAAAGGCTAGATGTCCCAGTTGTGGGAAGGAATCCAAAGTGATTTTGAAGTAAAAGTAGACTTTCTCCATTGTTTCCTGTGCTCTCTCTTAAGGAAAACCATCAGTTAAGTCAGGCACTGTTTGTGTCTTGTGACTCTACGTTGATGTCTAACTTATCCCTTTAGCTATTAAAAGAGAGAGATTGATGCTGATCTGTTTGTAATTTCCAGAGCCATCCTTTTCTTCCCCTCCTGAAAGGGTCTTAGCTACAGCATGTGGGATCTTTTAGTTGGGGGATGAAAACTGTTAGTTGTGGCACATAGGGATCTAGTTCCCTGCCAGGGCTCAAGCCCAAGCCCCCTGCCTTGGGAGCGTGGAGTCTTGGCCACTGGACCCCCAGGGCAGTCCCATAGTGTTGAGTCCTGCCCCCAGGCAACAGGTGAGAGGTCTTGTACCAGTGCCACAGAGGTGGAGCCCAGAACCAAGGACATTTCTGAAGTTAATTGAGCCCCTCCTGAATACCGGAGACCCATTTTTCAGTATTTTTTAATTTCCATACATTCACACAAATCATGATTCAGATCATATAAGCTCTGCTGAGTTGCATACATACAGTTCTCCTATTGGTCTGTTTCTTCTCCTCTTTATGTAACCTGTTATCCTCTGTCACAACTGGGGACTGATCTCAGCAAGGCAGCAATGAGAGGGGGCATGAAGCAAGATCTTAATTCCCTACCCAGGAATTGAACCTGGACCAAAATCAGCTCACTGATATTTTCTTAAAAAAAAAAAAAATCAAAGTGAAGATGTTAAAAGCCTGATCCTTCTTCCATTTGATGTTATGGCCTGCTTTGTGTGTGTGTGCATGCACAAGATATTTGAATTTACTGTTATAAAATGACATTAAACTATTTAAAAGAGATTGCTAAACAATTATGGTCTCAGCCTTTAGGAATTGTAATCAAATAGAGGAGATATGAAGCCAGATATCATATTTCTTTGTAGATGGGTACAGCGAATGCATTGTGAGTTAGTAATTCAAATTTTAATTGGAAAGCTAGTTACATTTGCAAGTGGAGACATTCTATACAATAGCAGTAGAATTACAAAGATTTAGCAGTGCTATTTTGAACTAAGGTATCTAAAGGCATATATGCAGTTGCTAGGAAATAGATTTGGCAACTTTAAAATATATTGCAAAGGGGAAAAAATCGTGCTTACAGGTAATGAAACCGAATAGGTGACACTGGGCCTGGGTAGTAATAGTTTTGAGGGAGGGGCCAACATGCAAAAATAACTCCTTTGACGTGTCCTCTCTTTGCTATTGCTTTTGGCTTTATATTCTCATTTCTCTTTAAAGATCTGATGTTTAGTCCAAAGAGGTAGGACTGATCTTTGGATATCTTTTATTCTGTCATTAAGTGTTCCTTCAATTTAGACTTACTTGTCCCCTTACATAGATCAGAAAACTGGATTTGTTTTGTTTGTATTTAACTCCCATGGCTCTGGGTTAGGTACTTTCCTTTCCAAATCTTCTCTCATTTGCTACGTGCCCTTCCACCCAAGTGAAGCTAGTGAAGCTACACTGAACACCCACATTTTAAAATTTAGTAATAATGTAATTTAGCCTTAATGAGAGAGAGAGAGCGAGCTAAATATGAATCTTAGATATTATAGATAATGACAACGGCTTCCTTGCCAGGTCCAGGTTATTTGAGAACTTTACATGAGAGCATGCCTTTTGCTGAATGAATATAGTTTCCATTTATGTTTTAACAGTGATTTGTTGGAGAAGTCTTTTATTCCCCTGATAATATTTTTTCAAAGTACACAAGCCATGCAATTAAGTAAAAAGTTACTGGCTTTGATTTAATTGCTTTACACAAATGAGTGTCTGTTGGATTTGGAGGAAGTAGCCTTTTAAGCTTTCCCCAAATTCCTACCCGTTAGGTACCCACACCCTAGTTTAAAGGCCCAGAGAGTTCAAGGCTGAACTCTTTTCGGTAGCTGTGAAAAGTTTCATAGCCTTTTTAAAAAGTTCAGCGGCTGTGTTTGGGGAAGAGATACATGTATTACGCAAGACTGCTAGCTAATGCCGAGATTGTAACATATGGAATTCATAAAGGTCCAATTACAGGTTCGTCACTGTTTGCCATGGTTTTAACTTATGTAAGTTATTGATTAGACTTTCATGAGATCATAATCAAAAGGTTATTCTTTGGTAATGGTGTGTTAGAAGAGCTTTATCCTGAACTTCAAAGCCATCCTCTGAGCCCCAAGAACAAAGGCTTAGAAGTTTGAACCAGCGCCAGAATCAGTCTGTATGAGTTAACAACGTCCCAGACCATCAGGGAGCCCAATGGACTCATCCACGTGTGTGAACTTTCTCTCATCACATCAGATCAACAGTCATCATGGAAAGATGACAGTTGATTCAGCTTTAATGTGCTTTTTTTTTAGATGAATCCGCTTGACTAACTGTGGTGTCTGCTTGCATTTGCCTCATAACTGTTTATTTTACCTGTAAAGCACGCTCATTCACTGGGCTTGGGAAGACAGTGCTTATCCCTCTCGGAAGAGGAACTACAGTCAGCCATGGTGCTTTTCAAGTTCTAGTTAAGGGCGGGGAGGAGTTTTAACTATGAATACATGTTTACTACTACATAGAAATGGGTATTTTGATTACTGAAATGAG
Organism: Capricornis sumatraensis; assembly: GCF_032405125.1. NCBI lineage: Eukaryota > Metazoa > Chordata > Mammalia > Artiodactyla > Bovidae > Capricornis > Capricornis sumatraensis. Next base: position 93,122,043 of record NC_091072.1, read on the forward strand.
AACAGTTTTAGCACTAATCAGAGGACATTTTATTATCCTGTAGATTACTAAATAATCTACAGGAAATAACTTTTAGAAATGAAAAAGCAACTGTGTAACATAACAATTAGATAGTGATAAAGGAGGGTTCAGAATGGTGCTAATCTTCTGACATGTTTTAAGTGGGCCAAATGAGAGGCTGTGGGTTTGGCTTACACTCAGATGGAAAATGTGCTGTCCTGTCTTTGGCTCTTAAAAATCCTTCTGTAAGGATCTAAGGACTTAAAACTATTACAGCAAATAAGCAAAGCGCCATAGAGCAGTCTTTTTCACAACAGCACCTCCAAATCTACTATGTGGGTTTCTTTCTCCTAGGCCTTTGGACAAATCCTCAGGCAGATCCTGGAATTTTGCTCGTCAGCCAGAGATAATAAAATGTCTTCTGATTAGTGCTAAAAGTGTTCTCATTTCAATAATAAAAATATTCATTTCTGTGTAGTAGTAAGCATGTATTCATAGTTAAAACTCCTCCCCGCCCTTGGCTGGGACCTGACAGGCACCATGGCTGACTGTTCTCACTAGATTTCCTCCCAGGCTGGATGACCAGGGTGCCAGTGGGAGGGCCACAGAAGAGTGAGACGAGATGCAAGGCAGGGTGTTGGTATCACCCACAGTCAAATGCAGTTAACCTCCAGAGGATGGTTAGAGCTGATCTTGTTATTAAGGGCAGATTTCCTGAGTCCCTCCTCTGGGAGAATCTGCACCTTTGCCTGTGCCAGGGCAATGCTTTCCCTCCCACCTGGGCGCCCATGATCGCAGTGCCCAGTCTGCTCTGGCCTTGCCGCATTGGCTTCCATGCTGTTTCCTGATTGTCCCACGTCCCATCCCACCCGAGGGACTTGGCAGGAACTATTCCTTGTGCTGACGTGCTCTTCTCCCAGATACTTGTTCAATTATTTACAAGATTTCTCAGCCTCATAGTCACCTACTTGTATTGATTGATATAGACAGTTTTCTGTCAAAAACAACAACAGGTATATATATATATAGTACTGGTTTAGTTCAGTTCAGTTGCTCAGTTGTGTCCGACTCTTTGCGACCCCATGAATCGCAGCATGCCAGGCCTCCCTGTCCATCACCAACTCCCGGAGTTCACTCAGACTCATGCCCATCGAGTCCGTGATGCCATCCAGCCATCTCATCCTCTGTCGTCCCCTTCTCCTCCTGCCCCCAATCCCTCCCAGCATCAGAGTCTTTTCCAATGAGTCAACTCTTCGCATGAGGTGGCCAAAGTACTGGAGCTTCAGCTTCAGCATCATTCCTTGCAAAGAAATCCCAGGGTTGATCTACTTTAGGATGGACTGGTTGGATCTCCTTGCAGTGCAAGGTACTCTCAAGAGTCTTCTCCAACACCACAGTTCAAACGCATCAATTCTTTGGTGCTCAGCCTTCCTCAGAGTCCAACTCTCACATCCATAGATGACAACTGGAAAAACCATAGCCTTGACTAGATGGACCTTAGTTGGCAAAGTAATGTCTCTGCTTTTGAATATACTATCTAGGTTGGTCATAACTTTTCTTCCAAGGAGTAAGCGTCTTTTAATTTCATGGCTGCAGTCACCATTTGCAGTGATTCTGGAGCCCAAAAAAATAAAGTCTGACACTGTTTCCACTGTTTCCCCATCTCTTTCCCATGAAGTGATGGGACCAGATGCCATGATCTTCGTTTTCTGAATGTTGAGCTTTAAGCCAACTTTTTCACTCTCCTCTTTCACTTTCATCAAGAGGCTTTTTAGCTCTTCTTCACTTTCTGCCATAAGGGTGGTGTCATCTGCATATCTGAGGTTATTGATATTTCTCCCACCAATCTTGATTCCAGCTTGTGTTTCTTCCAGTCCAGTGTTTCTCATGATGTACTCTGCATAGAAGTTAAATAAGCAGGGTGACAATATACAGCCTTGACGTCCTCCTTTTCCTATTTGGAACCAGTCTGTTGTTCCATGTCCAGTTCTAACTGTTGCTTCCTGACCTGCATACAGATTTCTCAAGAGGCAGGTCAGGTGGTCTGGTATTCCCATCTCTCTCAGAGTTTTCCACAGTTTATTGTGATCCACACAGTCAAAGGCTTTGGCATAGTCAATAAAGCAGAAATAGATGTTTTTCCGGAACTCTCTTGCTTTTTCGATGATCCAGCGGATGTTGGCAATTTAATCTCTGATTCCTCTGCCTTTTCTAAAACCAGCTTGAACATCTGGAAGTTCACAGTTCACATATTGCTGAAGTCTGGCTTGGAGAATTTTGAGCATTACTTTACTATCATGTGAGATGAGTGCAATTGTGTGGTAGTTTGAGCATTCTTTTGCATTGCCTTTCTTTGGAATTGGAATGAAAACTGACCTTTTCCAGTCCTATGGCCACTGCTGAGTTTTCCAAACTTGCTGGCATATTGAGTGCAGCACTTTCACAGCATCATCTTTTAGGATTTGAAACAGCTCAACTGGAATTCCATCACCTCCACTAGCTTTCTTTGTAGTGATGCTTTCTAAGGCCCACTTGACTTCACATTCCAGGATGTATGGCTCTAGATTAGTGATCACATCATCATGATTGCCAGTAGTATTTATTGCCTATATTGTCTAGTGTATAGTACAGTGTTAGACAAGGTAAGAACTACAGAAGTCATCTTTGCCTCTGTCTTCAAGAAACTACTACTTGACTGAACTTACTTAAGGGTATTAGTATGCACAGGGTGTTGGTTGCATGTGCTAAGTCACTTCGGTCATGTCCGACTCTTTGTGACCCCACGGACTACTACCCACAAGGCTCCTCTGTCCATGGGATTTTCCAGGCAAGAATACTCAAGTGGGTTGCCATGCCATTCTCCAGGGCATCTTCCCAACCCGGGGATCGAACCCTTGTGCCTCTTGCTTTGGAAGGTAGGTTCTTTACCACTAGCACCACCTGGGGAGTATCCAGGAGCCCCCATGAACACCCAAATCTGATGATGTTCTACCCCTTAGAATATATGATGGCACAGTGCAATGAACACAGTTGGCCTTCTATATCTGCAGCTTCATCCATTTTCCACCAGTGGTTGGTGATGGAATGCAAAACCAATGGATGCAGAGGGTCGATTGTCTTGCTTCTGCTTAAACTAAATGTAATGTTTTCTCCCATTCAACCAATTTCCTGTATTTCAATTTGAACAGAAAGAAGGCACACAATAGATAAAAATGATACTGTGGTTAAATTATACTGTGTGTATATTTCCAAAAGCGTGTTTGATTTTCTTAGACCTTGCCTTTTACGGCTCCATTTCAGCCAACAGCTCTGACGATGGCAAAGGTTTTAAAGTAAACTAACTCTGATCAGTTAATAACAAAATCTTCTCCAGATTGAAACATAAACAGAAGAACAGGTCATTGTAGGTAGCTGATCTTTATTCATCCCGTCTCTCCTTCATCTTGTGAGCTGACTGAGCACTTGCAATGCGGCAGGCACTGCTCGAGGTGGGAGGGACGCAGCAGAGAAGAGAGGTGAAGTGTTGGCCCTCGTGGGGTTGACTTTCCATGTGGTAAATAGAAGGAGATAGAATTATAAAAAGTTTAAGTGGACATAGGTCAAGTAATGATAAGTGTTCTGTGGGAAATTAAAGCAGAAAATAAGAATATGCCTGGTGGGAGTTGTTATTTCAGAGAGGAGGTATGAGCAAGGTTGCTTGGGTGAGATGGCATTTTACTTGAAACCAGAATAAAATTCAGGGTGTAACGGTGTGCATATCTGGGGGGCAAGCACCCTAGCAGAAGGAATAGTTCATGCCAAGCTCCCCAGGTGGGCAGGTACCTGGCATGCTAAGGCAACAGCAAGGAAGCTGGTGTGTCTGGACGAGAGTGTGTGGGGAACCTTGGTTATGAACATCCAGCCAGACGGTTAGCACTGCTATAGCACTTGGGAATGAAGTTTCATTTTGTGTGTGTGTGTGTGTGTGTGTTTTGCCGTGCCACGTGTGGGATCTTATTTCCCCAACCAGGGATTGAACCTGTGCCCCCTGTATTGGAAGCACTGGACTGCCAGGGAAACTCTGCTGTATTACTTGATGTGTTATTCTCTGTGAATTGAAGCTTATTCATTCCACACAGATGTCAATATGAGGTTTTGTTTCCTTTTTTAAAAAGCTTTTTATTATGGAAAATTTAAAACATATACAAATATAGACAGAATAGTAAAATGAACACCCATGTATCCATCATCCAAATTCAAGAATTATTAACTTTAGTTGGTCTTATTTTATCTATACTCTGTACCTACTTCCTCTCCCCATAGCATTTTGAAGCAATTTCAGGTGGTATATCATTTCATCCACAAATATTTCGTATGTAGCTATAAAGATAACTACAACTCCCCTACAGAACTACTAAAAATAATTCTTTAATATAGACAAACATCTGGTTAGTGTTTACATTTCCTACTATCTCTCAGAAACGTCATACATTTTTAAAGATTTGTTTATTTGAATAAGGATCCAGAATAAAGTCCACACATTGTGACTGGTTAAATCTTTTCAGTCAGTTCAGTCGCTTAGTTGTGTCCAACTCTTTGTGACCCCATGAACCGCAGCACGCCAGGCCTCTCTGTCCATCACCAACTCCTGGAGTCCACCCAAACTCATGTCAGTTGAGTTGGTGATACCATCCAACCATCTCATCCTCTGTCGTCCCCTTCTCCTCCTGCCTTCAATCTTTCCCAACATCAGGGTCTTTTCAAATGAGTCAGCTCTTTGCATCAAGTGGCCAAAGTATTGGAGTTTCAGCTTCAACATCAGTCCTTCCAATGAACACCCAGGACTGATCTTCTTTAGGATGGACTGGTTGGATCTCCTTGCAGTCCAAGGGACTCTCAAGAGTCTTCTCTGATACCACAGTTCAAAAGCATCAATTCTTCGGTGCTCAGCTTTCTTTATAGTCCAACTCTCACAGCCTATTAAAAAAACAGAGACATTACTTTGTCAACAAAGTTCTGTCTAGTCACGGCTGTGGTTTTTCTAGTCGTCATTATGGATGTGAGAGTGGGACTAAGTCTTTTAGGTCTCTTGTAATCTGTGTTTGCCCTTCATTGCTCTCTTTTTTAAAATTGCTTCAAATCTTTGTTGAGGAGACTAGGTTTTTGGCCTATAGAGGTTCCCATAACCTAGATTTTGTAGATTACATCTTTGTGGTGTAGTTTCACTTGCTCTTCTGCTTTCTAAATTAATATTTTTTTGTAGCTATACCTTAGTGTGTTTAATAGAAACATAATATGCCATTTTACAGATATACTATAATTTGTAGGAAAAAAGTTTAAAAATTTTTTATTGTGGTAAACATCACATAAAATATGAAACATCCTATTTTAACCATATCTAAATTAATACTTTGATAAGAATTTCTAGCTTGTTTTTAAGCTAAAGAAGAAATAAGGTAATTGCAATTTGGCCATGTATGACAACATGGACTATAAATGCATGTCTGCAATCAGCAAAAAAGGAAAAGTTTTTTAGACTATTTTCTCAGCCACTGCTTCCCTTTTGAACTCTTCTGTCACCTCAGCTCATGGCTGATGTCCTTCAGGATGGTTTAATTTCATTCCTCGCACCCCAAACATCCAGAAACCTCCAGACTGCTTCTTTCTACCTGTGGGTTCTCCCACTGTCTAGAAACTTTTGCTGCCACACCCCATCAATAAGGGACTCGCGTAGATCCTAATATTTGTTGAATGCTTACTATGTGCCAACATTGGCTCCTTACTTTACACGTTATTTATCTTAATCCTTGCAACAGTGCTGTGAAGGAGGGGCTGGCCCCCCTCCAGTTCCTCATGCTTGCCAAAGTTCTGTCAGAGCTTCCTTACCTGACCTTTCCGCTGCCAAAAGCGCTGTTCCCTCTTTCACCTGTTTAACTTCCACTCATGCATCAGAAGTCAGGCAAGCCTTACTTGACCCGCTGTGTGTACGTGCTAAGTCTCTTCATTCGTGTCCCACTCTGTGCGACCCTCTGGACTGTAGCCTGCCAGGCTCTTCTTCCATGGGATTCTCCAGGCAAGAATACTGGAGTGGGCTGCCATGCTGCCTTTACCACTGGTGCCACCTAGGAAGCCCAGCGAAGTCAAATTACCTATTCTCAAAGCACTACACACGTCTCCTCTGAAGTACTTTATCACAGTCTTAATTATTTGATCGACTCCCTTCTAGCCTGCAAACTCCATAAGGACAAATACTGGTTTTGTACCTTGGCACTGTAGGCATACCCAATGCCCAGTGCCTGGCACACTCAGGAAGATGGGTTGAAAGAATAAGAGGCTAAGACATTGCCCAAGGCCAGCTAATAAGCAGTGGGATGAAAATTCAAGCCAAGCTGGTCTGACTGTAGCACAAACTCCCCCCAGCCTCTGGATGATATCATTTGGACTGCTAGCTGTCTCCATGGAGAGCAGGCTCGGGACCAGCGTGGCTTCCTTGTGTGCGGCCTCACTGTCACCCTTTCCTAAGTTGTGATTGGAATCCCAGGCTACCTCTCTCAGTCAAAGTTTCACAAGTATACTGGGGCTTCTGTTTCCTTTAAAATCAGAAATTTCATGACTTGGACTAGACATGGTAAGACATGATTTACCTATGTTTTTTTTAAAGGATATAACTAATTGGACCTAAAGCTTTTGAGCCACAAAAATATATTAGTTACTGGGGATTCAAATAAGAATAGTTTTTGAGCCACAAAAATATATATTGGGTTGGCCAAAAGGTTCATTTGGGTTTTTCTGTAAGATGTTTTGAAAAACTCCGGATGAACTTTTTGGCTAACATAATATTAGTCATTGGGGATTCAAATAAAAACAGACACGAGACAAAGTTCTTGCCACAGAGGAGAGTGGGAGGACAAGTAAATAGATTGTTAGTATAAATGCAATAGTAAAGATAAGGGAAAGTACAGGAAAGATTCATCTGGAATGGGAAAGTTTTGCCAAAGAGGTGACATTGTACCTGAGTCTGGAAGGTTAAGTCAAAGTTTGTTTGGTAGACAAAAGTGTGCATGCTCAGTCACGCAGTCATATCCAGCAAGGGCAGGTGGTAAACATTTCAGACACAGAGAAGGGAGCAGGGTCTGTGTGAAAGCATGGCAGCTGAATGGACTCACAACTCGCTGTCCCTGGATCAAAGCCTTGTGAGGCAAGACATGAGAGAAGAGGTTGTGGGCAGAGCCTGATGTAAAGCTGTAGCTGAACTCCTCCTTGTGATCAGAAATCATTAAGAGTTTTAAGTGGGAACAGTGATGTGGTCCAGCTGGCATGAAAGAGGAATAACTGGATGATAATGTGGATTGGAGGGGATAAATCTGGGAGTCATCAATTAATAGAGAGATGGGTCAGGGACAATTACAGCAGCATGGGTGAGCAGTGTCTGAATTTTGGTAGTAACAATGGGAAGGAAAAGAAAGGGACAGATCTGAAAAATCAATGAGGATTTGTGGAGGTGATTGGTGAAAAAATAGTTTATAAAGACTAACACATTTATAGGTTGGACAGCTGGTTATGGACTGCTTGCTATCTTAAGAAATAAAAGTGAAGAGGTTCTTTGGGAAGATAATGAGTTTGGTTCAAACATGTTAAGTCTAAGGGGAGCTGTCTTGTAGATAGTTGTTGATAAGAATCTAGAACTCAGAAGAAGGGTAAAAACTGGAGATAAAAATGTGGAGATCACGGAAACATAGGTGTAAGTTGAAGACAGAGAAACAGATAAGATACCCCAAGAAGAGAGCAAAAGCAGGAAGAGGAGCCCAGAAGTATCCTGGAAACATTAACCTTGAAGGCAGTGGTTCTTAACCCTTTTTTTGAGTCATGGACTCCTTTAAGAATGTGATAAAAGCTAGGGTCTACTCTCCCCAGAAAAACAGTCACATTTATGGAAACACAAAAGCTATGGATTCTCTAATGGTGTCTAGGCCCACATCTGAACTCTTTGTAAGGGGCAGTTATAAAAGGAGAAGCATGTGAAGGTCATAGAGAAAGACATCAGAGAAGGGGAGAGAGAGAAGAGAAATTGTTGTAATGTATAGATCAAAAAAAAGAGAGAGAGAGAGAGAGAAATTGATTGTAATAAAAAACATTTAAGAGAATATTTTTGTTTGTTCAGTCACTGATTCTTGTTGGACTCTTTGTGACCCATAGACTGCAACATGCCAGGCTTCCCTGTTCTTCCTTATCCCCCAGAGTTTGCTCAAACTTATATCATTGATTTGGATGCCACCCAACCATGTTATCCTCTGTCACCCCCTTCTCTTGCACTCAGTCTTTCCCAGCATCAGGCTGTTTTCCAAAAAGTCGGCTCTTCACATCATGTAGCCAAAGTACTGAGGTTTCAGCATCAGTCCTTCCAATGAATATTCAGGACTGATTGCCTTTAGGTTTGACTGGTTTGATCTCCTTGCTGTTCAAGGGACCGTCAAGAGTCTTCTCAGGACCACAGTTCAAAAGCATCAATTCTTCAGTGCTCAGCCTTCTTTCTGGTCCAACTCTCACATCTGTACATGACTACTAGAAAAACCATAGCTCTGACTATACAGACCTTTATCAGCAAAGTGATGTCTCTGCTTTTTAATATGCTGTCTAGGTTTGTCATAGCTTTCCTTCCAAGGAGCAAGGTCCAGCTCTCAATGGATTTAACAACTTGGAAGTCATCAGTGACCTTTTAAGAAAGCATGTTATTAGTAATGAAGGCAAAAGCCATACTGTAGTGAGCAGAAGACTGATGGGCAAGAAAACCAAGCCCATGAGTGTGGCCCAAGCCCATCCTCTGGCAGCATCATAATGACAGGAAGGAAGAAAGATAGCCCAGTAGAGACAAGGTCGGGTTTTTACCCTTTTCATTGCATTAATATAAATGAGAGAAGATGACATTATCGATGCTGCCAGACTCAGGATATGGGAAGGAAGCAAGATGGAATGTGGATGTGCCTGTTTGTAGATGGATGGAGGAAAGTGGAGAGTATTCCTGTCTAGCAGTCTTGTGGATAAGATATTGTCATCATTTGAGTAAAGAAAGTAGGAATGGGCAGAGGACGTCTATGGAAATGTTGTGTGTAGGAGAAGAGATGTTTAAAAGAATTGCTCAGGGGTCCTTGGAAACTACTGGAGTCGGCCACATAGCTTTAGCTAGTCCTCAGACTATGGATTTTCAGCATTGGTATTTTCCAGGAAATTCCTTTGATTTTGTTTCTTGAAGAGGGATGATTGGTGTATGTATGAGTAACAATTTAAAATAGCAAATATCCAGAGGAGCCTAGAAAATTAAAAAGGCTAATTGTGTTACATGTTCTAGGCAATGGTTTTTCCTGAAGTATAAAAAACATTTATAGTGGTGACTGTTACTCAACTGGATAGAGCTTCTCCAGGTTTGGCTGCAAAGAATGTAATCAATCTGATTCTGGTGTTGACCATCTGGCGATGTGCATGTGTAGAGTCTTCTCTTGTGCTGTTGGAAGAGGGTGTTTGCTATGACCAGTGCGTTCTCTTGGCAAAACTCTGTTAGCCTTTGCCATGCTTCATTTTATACTCCAAGGTCAAACTTCCTGTTACTCCAGGTAGTTCTTGACTTCCTACTTTTGCATTCCAGTCCCCTATAATGAAAACGATATCTTTTTTTGGGTGTTAGTTCTAAAAGGTCTTGTAGGTCTTCATAGAACCGTTCAACTTCAGCTTCTTCAGCATTACTGGTCAGGGCATAGACTTGGATTAATGTGACATTGAATGGTTTGCCTTGGAGATAAACAGAGACCATTCTGTCATTTTTGAGACTGTATCCAAATACTGCATTTTGGACTCTTTTGAGGGCTACGCCATTTCTTCTAAGGGATTCTTGCCCACAGTGGTAGATATAATGGTCCTCTGAGTTAAATTCACCCATTCCAGTACATTTTAGCTCACTGATTCCTAAAATGTAGATGTTCACTCTTGCCGTCTCCTGTTTGGTCACTTCCAATTTACCTTGATTCATGGACCTAACATTCCAGGTTCCTATGCAATATTGTTCTTTACAGCATCCAGTTTTACTTCCATCACCAGTCACATTGACAACTGGCTGCTGTTTTTGCTTTGGCTCTATCTCTTCATTCTTTCTGGAGTTGTTTCTCCACTCTTCTCCAGTAGCATATTGGGCACTACCGACCTGGGGAGTTCATCTTTCAGTGTCTTATCTTTCAGCAAAAATAAGACCAGGAACTGACTCAGGTCATGTGGCTCAGATCATGAACTCTGTATTGCCAAATGCAAACTTAAATTGAACAAAGTAGGGAAAATCACTGACCATTCAGATATGGCCTAAATCACATCCCTTACAATTATACAGTGGAAGTGACAAACAGATTCAAGGAATTAGATCTGATAGACAGAGTGCCTGAAGAGCTATGGACAGAGGTTCATGACATTGTACAGGAGGCAGTGATCAAGACCATCCCCAAGAAAAAGAAATACAAAAAGGCAAAATGGTTGTCTGAGGAGGCCTTACAAATAGCTATGAAAAGAAGAGAAGCAAAAGGCAAAAGGGAAAAGGAAAGATATACCCATCTGAATGCAGAGTTCCAAAGAATGCCAAGGAGAAATAAAAAAGCTTTCTTAAGTTAACAATGCAAAGAAATAGAGGAAAACAATAGAATGGGAAAGACTAGAGATCTCTTCAAGAAAATTTGAGATACCAAGGGAACATTTCATGCAAAGATGGGCACAATAAAGGACAGAAATGGTATGGACCTAACAGAAGCAGAAGATATTAAGAAGAAGTGGCAACAATACATAGAAGAACTATATAAAAAAGATCTTAATGACACAGATAACCATGATAGTGTGATCACTCACCTAGAGTCAGACATCCTGGAATCCAAAGTCAAGTGGGCCTTAGGAATCATCACTATGAACAAAGCTAGAGGAGGTGATAGAATTCCAGTTGAGCTATTTCAAATCCTGAAAGATGATGCTGTGAAAGTGCTGCACTCAATATGCCAGCAAATTTGGAAAACTCAGCAGTGGCCACAGAACTGGAAAAGGTCAGTTTTCATTCCAATCCCAAAGAAAGGCAATGCCAAAGAATGCTCAAACTACTGCACAATTGCACTCATCTCACATGCTAGCAAAGTAATGTTCAAAATTCTCCAAGCCAGGCTTCAGCAATACATGAACTGTGAACTTCAAGATGTTCAAGCTGGATTTAGAAAAGGCAGAGGAACCAAAGATCAAATTGCCAACATCTGCTGGATCATTGAAAAAGCAAGAGAGTTCCAGAAAATGATCTACTTTTGCTTTATTGACTATGCCAAAGTTGTGTGGATCACAATCAACTGTGGAAAATTCTGAAAGAGATGGGAATATCAGACCACCTCCTGAGAAATCTGTATGCAGGTCAAGAAGCAACAGTTAGAACTGGACATGGAACAACAGACTGGTTCCAAATCAGGAAGGAGTACATCAAGGCTGTATATTGTCACCCTGTTTGTTTCACTTATATGCAGAGTACATCATGCAAAATGCCGGGCTGGATAAAGCACAAGCTGGAATCAAGACTGCCAGGAGAAATATCAAAAACCTCAGATATGCAGGTAACACCATTCTTAAGGCAGAAAGTGAAAAAGAACTAAAGAGCCTCTTGATGAAAGTGAAAGAGGAGAGTGAAAAAGTTGGCTTAAAACTCAACATTCAGAAAACTAAGATCATGGCATCTGGTCCCATCACTTCACGGCAAATAGATGGGGCAACAATGAAAACAGTGACAGACTTTATTTTTGGGGGCTCCAAAATCACTGCAGATGTTGACTATAGCTATGAAATTAAAAGATGCTTGCTCCTTGGAAGAAAAGCTATGACCAACCTAGACAGCATATTAAAAAGCAGAGACATTACTTTGCCAACAAAGGTCCGTCTAGTCAAGGCTATGGTTTTTCCTGTGGTCATGTATGGATGTGAGAGTTGGACTATAAAGAAAGGTGAGCGCTGAAGAATTGATGCTTTTGAAGTGTGGTGTTGGAGAAGACTCTTGAGAGCCCCTTGGACTCCTCGGAGATCCAACCAGTCCATCCTAAAAGCAATCAGTCCTGAATATTCATTGGAAGGACTGATGCTGAAGCTGAAACTCCAATTGTTTGGCCACCTGATGTGAAGAACTGACTCACTGGAAAAGATCTTGATCCTGGGAAAGACTGAAGGCAGGTAAAGAAGGGGAAGACAGAGGATGAGATGGTTTGATGGCATCACCAACTTGATGGACATGAGTTTGAGCAAGCTCTGAGAGTTGGTGATGGACAGGGAGGCCTGGCATGCTTCAGTCCATGGGGTCACAAAAAGTCAGACATGACTGAGCGACTGAACTGAACTGAACCGATTACTCGACTAGTTCTGTAAATTTTGGCCTCTGAAAACCTAATTATGAGGTTACAGTTTTGTTTTGTTTTTTCTGTTTGGCTCTTAGGAATAGAAAAACTGGGCATTAGAAGATATCTTGTCACATAGTATTCTAGTATATGAAATGGAAATTATATGAACAAAGAAGTCAAATTAAGGCATATCTCACAGCCATTACCAAGGTAGTTTAATGCATCTTTTTTAAAACATAAAGTTAAGGGGAAATGTCTGGTTTTTATGATTTTTATCAAATAGTTAATACTGTCCATGTGGATTCAAGAAAAATATATTAAATAATTGAAGAAAATTACCTGAAGCTGAAGCTGAGAAAAATAAGACCTAATATTAAATATGGTACAAGCCATCATTGACAATATCTCCCAATATTTCTAAGCCCATTAAAAATTTTAGCACTTTTTATCAATAGACTGAAATATGTATACCTCTAAAGATAACTATATATTATAAAGAACTCTGAAAGAAATGCAATATTAACTTTGCTGTGTAGATGTACTTCCCAAATTTATTGGTACATTTTGTAAGTGTCGTTATGTCCCCCCTGCAAAATGTGATGTGCTGAAATACACTACCATGTGAATTGTGTGAAGGAGAGAACAAGGAGATGAGATGCTGATGAAGAATAAATGAGGTCTAAGTGTGATTGCTCAGTTTTTAAATAATTATTAAAGGAATAACTCTTAGTACATTCTCCCCCACCCTGTCCAATGCGTGAATACCCAATGACGCTTCTGAAGCTTTAAGAAAAATATATTCAAATAAGATGTGGAGGAAAAAATAGAAAAAAGTATTCCTTTTTCTTTGTTAGAAGTGAACCCTCCCTCTCCCATCTCCTCTAGGACACCTGCATTCAGACTGCTTTATTAGCCCTTCCACAGTCTCCAATAAATTTTCTGTCTTAGTACTTGGGAGAAATTGTAGCTGTGCTCCTGAGTTCCTCCACACTGTTCTTCCCCCATACTTATAGACTGTCCCTGGTCTCCAAAGTGCCATCTGTACCTCTTGGAATGATGTTTTCTTTCCTCAGTCCCTTACCTTACCCCACTCAATATTGCCCCAGACAGTCCTCCTTCTTAGGGCCCAATTGTTAGGTGGCAGTGACCCATAACTTTGCAAATGTTTGAATCAGGGCAAGATTATTCTAAGAAGGAGGTACTTGTCCCAGAAGCCTCGAGGTCAGAGGCCCCACTGCTGCATGTGATCTCAGAAAGATAGCAGTGAACAGTCCTAAAGTGGGATCTTAGTTCCCTGCCCAGGAGTTGAACTGGGTAACCTAGATACAAACCAGGAATCCTAGCTGCTAGTCCCCCAGGGGCTAGAGGCAAAGTTTCCCTGGCTCTTACCTCCTTTGAAAGCAAGAATGTTTCATAGAGGCAAAAACTGTAAAAACAGGCACAGAATTTGTCATCAGAGACAGCCTAACATGTGAGAGCACAGAAGCAGTTTGTTTAAGACAGAAGCAAGGCAGAAATACACACCCAGAGAGGAGTGTGGGCATCCTGAATGAGAAGCACAGCTAAGTCAGAAGCTAGGCAGAGATGCACACCCAGAGAGAAAGCATATCGGCCTCCTCTCTAAGAAGGGGCACGGTAAAGAAGTGATTTAAATCACTTATATAGGATAGTACTTCTGGATCTTTGTTTACTTTTGGCCAATTATTTTTTTTCCGCATACCCGACTGATTGATTGACCCTGCCCAATACACGTGTGCAACCTTTTGCTAAGATGGGTCCCCCTGCAGAGGCCTGTTGGAAAATGTCCACATTTATTATGGGGTAGTGACCCCTCCTTTTTTAACCCCCAAGGAGCCTTCCTGCACATGTGCAAGACAGGGAAGTTTTCCTTGACCTCAGAAAAGGTCATCTTATCTCTTTAGCAGAGCTCAGCTTCTGCCATTAGCTTTGTCCTTCGAGTGTCTGAATGAGAACAAATCTTCAATTTTATTCCACTTGACAAAAACCAACTGTTCAGTCTGGGGACCCATCTATTTCTTACCTCACCTCCATTGCTCTTTCCAAGGAAAATTTTGGGAGTCTGATGAGTGTGTGCTGAACATGATTTTGTTTAGAGCCTACATGGTCTTTATGGTGCTAGTGGTGGTGGTTTAATCACTAAGTTGTGTCCAACTCTTGCAACCCCATGGACCATAGCCTGGGAGGCTCCTCTGTCCATGGGATTTCCCAGGCAAGAATACTGGAGTGGGTTGCCATTTTCTTCTCCAGGGAATATTCCCGACCCAGGGATCAAACCTAGGTCGCCTGCATTGCAGGCAGATTCTTTCTACTGACTGAGCCATCAGGGAAGCTGGGCATGGTCTTTACGCTGATACCCATTTTTTCAGTCTTCAAAAGAACTTAAGAAAACCTTTTTCATTGTTTAATGCTTTGCTTTTCTACTTCCTTATTAACTCTCCCACAAAAAATAAACAAATAAACAATCCTAACTTTTGGTTTTATCTAATACAAAATAGCAATTTAATTCTCTAGTGCACTACTTTCCTATCTTTAGGACTCTTAAAAGAGAGTGACTAGCCAGGGATTTGTCGGATAACCAGGTCTGTTTTTGGTTTGCATGAGCAAGGATAGTTCCAAACCCTAGGAGGAAAAAATGGAAAATGTCTTAGATATTTCAGATTCATGTGAAGCCAAACCGTGTGATCTCCTGCCAGTTTTAGTTTACAAAACTCTTGTGGTCCCGGGTGTGTTTACTTGGACTTTAAGTTTTAGTATTACCATTATATTCCAATAACTTCACTCCCTCAACCGGTCCACTGACTATGGTCTAGTCTAGGGCGTATAAAAAATGATTACTAGAATAGAAGAAGTAGGCAGATCGAAATTCTCTCTTTAAGCCTTGTTAATCTGTGTCAATTTCATCCAAGCCAGCGACATGATGAAATAACTACCCTGCATGAGAAGGTGCTTTTTCTTTTTGTTTCTGAAGCAAATTCCTCTTAGGGCCAGTTTCAAAA